>NC_138061.1:22955211-23036696 GCF_964194185.1 Rhinolophus hipposideros
TTCATCTCAAAGTGCTTTCTTTTGAGGGCGGAAATTCCCTTTAGTTTCTATTGAAAATTTCATTGCGTAAATATCCCAATTTTGCCTCCAATATGGACATACATTTGTGTCTATACTGCAGCCAAGGATGATAGGGGATCAAATGAAGTGGACCCAGGGCAGGTCACCATGGAGCAGGTGACACAAAGGGTACTAGAGACTTCCAGTGTGGGGTCGGACCCTTTCTTTATTCTGCTCCTGGAGAGAGACCACCAATGGTAGGGCACCATTATATGGTAATTAAACTTCACCATCCATAGAAGAGAAATCAGGCATTCTTGTCCATCAATGTACACATTGAAAAGGTCCCAGAGGAGGGGTATGTTGTCCAAAAAACAAAAACTTAAAAACTTCCAGAGCCTATCATTTTGTCTGTGTTCCCTGCTCACATCACACAATTATCTGCTCCTTAGGTCCTTGGGTTTCTTTGGACCAACCCCTCTGAAAGATCTGATGAAAGCTCTGGGCCCACTATGCAGAAGGAAAAAAATACGCACTTTTCCATATACTGTTGTATCCCTGAAAGTCATCCGTGGGCCAAAGTTAAGAACCTGTGGTCAAGTCTACCTTTCAGCTTTCCATTGTACAGAAGAGGAAATAGGTGTGTTTATAGGAGGATAGAGACCAGACCCAATCCCCCAAGTCTCTGTCCCGGATGTCACAGTAAAGATTTGTGTGTGAAAGACGGATGCTGTGCATGTCATGCATAATCTAAACAAAGTGACACTGTGACAGGTTCTCATGGCACCCTATCCTTTTCCTTCATGGCCCTTCTGTTTGTAACCAACCAATTTATTTGAGTGGTTATTTGTCTTCTTTGATACACTGCAAGCTCCTGAGGGCTCCTCAAGTGCCTGGACTGTTTTTCCCCCTACCATCCTATTTTCGAGTCCTGGCAAGTAATAGGCACTCAATAATTGTACAAATAATTATGTGATTGGATGAATGAGCATGGTTAGTGTATGAATATAACTGGGTTAGGTATGGAGTCGTTCTCTATGTTTTAGGGTAGATCCAAATTTAAGGGGAGTTGAAGTCTGAAACTGAGAATTTCTAGTGAAATGAGAAGTGCCCCAGAGCCAGGGCACACAAATGGGAACCCGAAAGAAAACAGCCAGTTGGCATTCTGATTTTTTTTGGCTATTGGTTGGATTCTAAATATTGCCAGCTGCTCCATCTCAAAACACCCTCCTTTCTTGCCTTCCAGTATTTCATACTTCCTGGTTTTCCTCTTACCTTTCTGGATACTCCTCAGCCTTTCCTTGCAGACTCATCCTTGTCAATTGGAATTCTAAATGTGGGGTCTCAATTGGACCCCACAGCTCCGACCTGAGCCTCTTCTTCAAATCACATTCAACCCCAGGCTTAAACACCATCTCTATGCAGAGGACTCCTGAGTTCATACCTCCAGAATTCTCCTCTGACCCATATATCCAATTGCGTATGTGACATATTCATGTGGACCTGAAATGGTCAAATTTAACATGTTCAAAACGGAGCTTTGATTCATGCCTTCTCAATCTTCCCCACCTCAGTGAACGACACCTTCCACCTAGTTGCTCAGGTCAGAATTTACGAGTCTTCATTTCTTCTTCTTCGTCATTTTCCCTCTACCCTCCTCTAATCAATAATCCCACCACCAAAAGTGCATCACCTCTCTGTCGCTACTGCTGTTCCCCTCGTCCAAGCCACTACCATCGCTCAGCTGGATTACTGCTGATTCTTCCACCTAAAGTAGCCCCTCCTTGCTGTCGTGACTTTCCATCATTCGCTCAGTTTCTTCCCTTCTTGGTACTTATCACAGACTGAGTTCCTGTGTATGTACTGAATTTGTTATGGTCTGTTTCTCCAACCAGAAAGTATGCTCTGTGAGAGCAGGGCTCTATCTTACTCACTTCACAAATGTTTATCATAGGCCTATTAAACTTCGGTTCCTGTTGTAGGTGTGGTACGGAGACAAAGTGTGGCACGAACTGCCCTTCAAGTTTGAGAGGTATAGACGGATGGTGGAGCTCGCCTGGGCCACAGACCCCCGAGTCTGGACTGTGGAGAGTAGACGCAATTGTGCCTGCTGACCTGCTAGCAGATGTCAGTGTGAGGTGTGAAGCAAACAGGAAAGTGTCATGAGACTAAGGGTTGGGGTCAACTGGGATGACAGCCAAAGGATCCTCCAAAGGATCACATTACCCAGTGAAGATGCTTACGACCCCCAAATATCATCACAGGAAGTCCCCTAAGGAAATCCTTGCTCTTAACCCTGATCTCAACACTTCAAGACTAAAAAGAAGAGGGACCAGAAGAGTCCCTGGGAGCTACAAGTTGGGCTACCACTGGAAGCATAGAATATGAGACCAACGTGTAAGATGAACAAAACTAAGTCTTAATCAGAATGAGACCGAGATGCTCGTTTCACCTTTATACCTAACAAGTTGAGACCGAGCTCCCAACGTGAGTGCATTATGACAGGACTACAGGGAGCTCTGAAAAAATACAGCCAGGGAATCTAAGCCCATCTAGGGCTCAAGGAAGGCTTGCTTCCCCAAGAAAATGTTTATGCCCGAGGCCCAAGGGATCTCACTTCTCCCTCACGCGCCTTCATGTTCCCCGAGTCCCAACAAGCCAGGAGTTTTCGCCCCTCCCGACATCTGTAGTGTTCCCCTCGCCCGGAGTGCTCACTTCCCTTCCCCAGCACTCAGCGTGGCTCACTCCTACTCATCTTTTCAGATGCAGCTCAAGATCGAAACTTCTGCCCAAAGGAGGATTAAATCAGTCCCCCCATTGAGCCGTCCCAACATTTGGGACACCTTATGGGGGCTGTGTGTGTACTTGCTTGTCTCCACCATTATCCTGTGAGCTCACAGTGGCCCGACAGCCTAGCACGAAGGCCAACTCAATAGGTGTCTGCTGAATGAGGAAACAAAGATTGAATTTTTTAAGGGGGTGAGCGCCAAGCTGTGGGGAGTAGAGGAAAATGATTCAAGACACCGGGGTGAGCTGAGCTCCCCGGGGCGTTGTCTTCACAGAACGGAGTCTGGGTCAGGCTGACGTAATGAGCGTTTAGAAAAATCTCAACCGAAATAGGTCAGTCCTTTCCTATGTCTTTAAGAACTAGAGGCTTCGTTTCCGCGCCTGCGCATTCAGAGAGTAAACACCTCTCTTTTTCACCTTCCCTCCCCCCGTTATCCCTATTGCCCGAAACCGCTGCGGCCTCCTCCCATAATTCCCTTCTTCGGGTGGGGTAATGGTCGGTCCCAGGGCGCCTGCATTGTTCTGGAGGGTGGCGAGCATAAATGGTTCATCCTACTGCCTTCATTACCGTCCACTTCTCGCGTCTCCTCTGTTCTACTTCCCCCTACCAAATGAAGCTCAATAGGCTGGCCCAAAAGAAGGAGGGGGAGCGGGCTGAGGCGACCGGTCTGAGCCGGTCTCTGGCGCAAGCGCAGTGCGGATAAACAGGAAGCGAGCGGCAGCCGAGAACTAGGGGCTCGGTGGGGGAAACAGCGGAAGAACTACGGTTGTCGAGAGAGCGACAGAGACTAAAAGAGGACGAGAAAAGAAGCTCTGGCCACCTGTCTCAAGGGACCGAGAGGTTGCGGCTTCGCTCTCGGCTTAGGCTTCCGGCTCTCCAGCTTAGGCTGAGGCAGCGGCTGACAAAGGACTCTCTCCGGTGCCGCCGCCCTTCGCATCCGGGCATTCGGGTCCCTGCGGAGAGGGAGGGGGAAGGGCAGAGGGGGAAGGGAAGGAGCCGGAGGGCCGTGCGCTTGGAGCGGAGGCTCTCTCCAGCGCTCCGGGCCGGCAGCCCAACGGACGGAGGCCGAAGAAGACCAGCAGAGGTGGCGGCTGCCCGGGGCAGGAGGATGGTGCAGAAGGAGAGCCAGGCGGCGCTGGAGGAGCGGGAGAGCGAGCTCAACGCCAACCCTGCAGTCTCGGCGGGGGCATCGTTGGAGCCGCCGGCGGCTCCGGCCCCTGGAGAAGACAACCCTACCGGGACCGGTGGAGCAGCGGTGGCCGGGGCGGCAGGAGGAGCTCGGAGGTTCCTGTGTGGCGTGGTGGAAGGTGAGCGCCCTGGCGCGCGCGGGCTGGGCACGAGTTTCCTCCCCCCCGCCTCGCCCCAGTACTAACGTGTGCTCTTCTCGTGGGGGGGGGGGCGGGAGTGCTTTACGGGGCTCTGAAAGGGTGTTACTCCCTTGGGTCTGAAATCTGACGTTGCTAACACGAGGGGAGAGAGGCAAAGACAGTGAGCAAGTCTCCCTCCCGTTCTTAAATGGCGTCGAAGTCCCCTCTGGCAATTAACGAGCCTGACCTCGCCCGCCTTGGGCTTGGAGCCTGGCGTGCTCCTGCGGAGGCAGGCGTTGGGAAGGAGCCGAGCGCTAGGCTCTTGTCATACGCGTGTTTGTGTCCTGGGATCTGACTCCCTCGGGTGGTCTGCGTTCACACGGGAAAGTGCGGACAGCGCTGCTGTCCCCACCCTTGGGAAACAAATAATCCGCCCAGGTGTGCTGGTACTCCCGGAGTGGGGAGAAGCAAGCACAGGACGCCTATGGTTTTACGAATTCCTCTGTGCTTAGAATTTTTTTGCTGCCCCGTCACCACCCCCCACCCTTTGAAGATGCGTTTGCAGCCTAGAAAATTGACCTTTACCCACTACTGTGCTTTGCCCCTGAGGGATGAAGCTTTGACTTTAATATCTGAGATACGGAATTTTAATTTCGTGACTGCAGAAGAGGTTTAACAAAATGCCCTTCTCGCCGCCGCCTCATTTCCATTTAAAAGGAATGATGGGCTTTTGGGCAGTGGTGGGAAATGACTAGAAGATTGTATCACAATTTATGAATATAACGCACAGATAATTGGCCGTGCTGTCTATGGAAGCATGAATCAGTTGCATTATTGTTCTTTCCTTGAATACAGCATACGTGTGAAGTGTTTTGGCTGACCCGGGCTTTCCTAGCTGTCTGCTTTATTAGTTCTACATGTAATGGTGTGCACAGGAGTATCAGTGTATAAAAATGAAGTCTTTATAAAAAACGAAAAAGATAGGGAAAAGGAAAGAGGGTTGCCCTCTTGGTTGAGAGACTCATATTTTCCAGCGGTGTCAGCATAGAATATTCATTTGCAAGTTGGGTGATGGTTACTGTATTTTAGGTAAAGTTGAATTGTAGGAGACGGCAGACGAGCTAGAGTGAATAAGGAGGAAACTTGCCTGTTCAATAATTATGGAGGAAAGCTTGTAGTTTAGTAAGTCGGTTTGTTTTTCAGAATAGTATTGAAAGGGAAATACTCAGAGAATAGAGTTGTCTCTTAAGAATTGTCCTTCCCATTCCATTGTGGCTAAGCACCTGATTTTTTTTTTCTCTCTCTAAGTTGGCACCATTCCTAAAATGAACTAGGTATTGCCAGGATTCCTTTTTTATTTTCTTTCCCTCGTAAACCTTTGTGTAAGAGCACAGCACCCTCTTTGTGATGCTAATTAACCAAAACCTTGAATCTGAGTCTCAAAAAGCAAAGTTAGGTTTTCTAAACATTAAAATGTTAGACACTTGAAAAATGTTTTTTTTTTTTTTTATATTGAAGCAGCTCTAAAGCAATGTTTAATGCCTATTCCTTTAAGAGAAAAATCATGCTAAGGATTCTAGGAAAGTTATAAAGACTTGTATAAAATTTATGTAATATTTTAGTTCAGATCACCTTAAGAGGGTAATCACCTACCTATATATAACAGGGTAACAGTAAATTGTCAAGTTTGAAAATGCTACAGTTTCATATATCTATTATGTAGCGAATTTTTTTTTTTTTTTGGTCTGTCATTGTCCTTGTTTGTGGTGCTGAGTAACCATCTTGTCCAGAGATTGGAGCTTAATACATGTCAGAAATTTCAGTTTTCGGTTAGTCCCTTAAGTAGGCAGGTAGGTAGGTGTGGAGGGGGCGTGGGGAGAGAAAGAGTGAGTGAGTGTTAGAGCATTTTGTATTCAAAATGCTATTTTAACCATCTCATGGTACTCTTGAGAGGTTGTTTTTGCCTCTTAGAGATGATTAGAGGTGGAAAATAAAGGTTAGGCAAGCTGTAAGGTGTGATTAGCAAACAACAATGAGCTCCAAATACCAGTTTGGTGATTATACTACTACAGAAGGTTATCATTCTGCAGGTTTGTTTCCTGCAATGTGCGTTGCTAGTGCCTGGGACATTCTGGAGAAAGTCGTGTTCTTGAATTTTCAATTATTCAGACCTTTGCTCTGGAATTGAGATTGCTTGAGAGTTTATTGTTTGGGCCAGTTTGAGTTTGTTGTGAATGTAGTTTAAGGAACTTTTATTGTATCAGGAACTTAAAAGTGATCATAAAATTTGGTCAGTCAGATTCTTTTCTAATTCTGTTCCTGATTTTTTTTCCCTACCTTATTTCCTCCCCCTCCTTTAAAAGCAGTTTAACTCTCCTCCTAGGTAGTAATTGTTATTATTAGCAGTTTTGGATTACTTTGCTTCCTCTTCCTCCATTGTAAGATTGAGATAATCGTTTAAAACAGATTTAAATACATTGGTCGCTTTTTTGGCAGTGAAAAAAGATGTTTAGCTGTTCTTAAATAACTGTCATTTAAGTAATATGTGTTCATGGTGGAAAAATAAGAAAATTTAAGCAAAAATGAAATAAAAATATCACCACCGAAACACACCTTAATGTTTTAAAATTATCTTTCAGATTTTGGTATATTGTACACATTTTTTGCAAAACAGGATTATGTTGTGTATGTTTTGTAACCTGCTTTTCTCAATAAACAGCTTAACACATTTGGAAACTTGAAAATAATCTCATTCTTACTTTGAATATAGGATTTTATGGAAGACCTTGGATTATGGAACAGAGAAAAGAACTCTTTAGAAGGTAAATTTTTATTATATGAAGGAGAGTCTTAAACCATTAACATTTTTGTTTGAAGAAATACTAACACTGGGGGCAGCCAGATGGCTCAGTTGGTTAGAGCATGAGTTCTGAACAACAGGGTTGCCGGTTCAATGCCCGCATGGGATGGTGGGCTGCGCCCCCTGCAACTAAAGATTGAAAATGGCAACTGGACTTGGAGCTGAGCTGTGCCCTCCACAACAAGATTGAAGGACAACGACTTGGAGCTGCTGATGGGCCCTGGAGAAATACACTGTTCCCCAGTATTCCCCAATAAAATAAATTTAAAAAATACACTGAATAGGCCAGGTGCAGTTTGATGGTTTCTCTCATTTGCAGAAGTTGGCTTTTTCAGTCTCTTCTTCACTTAGACTCCAGTGGTTTTCAAACTTGACTGGGGAAGCTGAATAGATTTGGGGCTTCACCTGCCTCATTCAGAGCTATTGTGTTTTTAGTTAAGACTTGAATATGTTGACATTCCTTGTAATATTTTTTACAATTGTACTGCATTACAAAAAGCTTAAAAACTACTGCACCCGAATATTAAGCTTTTTAAGAGATGGAGATGCTCCAAGAAAAGGAAAACTTTGAGATTTATAGCCTATCTACATGTTGCCTGTTCATGCATGCCTAATTTCCTTTCCCCTGAAGGCTCCAGAAATGGGAATTAAATACATACTTGTACGCCCCAAAAGATGACTACAAACATCGGATGTTTTGGCGAGAGATGTACTCAGTGGAGGAAGCTGGTAACCTTTTTCTTTTTAATCTATAGATTCAGAATACGTGTAGAAAACAGCTGTATTTTAAATGTAGTTGTACAAAAATTTTCTGAAGTGTTTTTTTTTTCCACTTTGTAGGTAGTTTCCTTCTCTTCTGTCGGGTAACTCGGTGTTAGTGCAAATTCAGAGTGGTACTAACTGCACAGCCATAGTATGATTCATGGGTGTACCAGTCTAACTCTTACCTGTTTTGTGGTCATAAATTGTGCTTGTTAACTTCTGCCAGTGGCCTAAACAGTGGGCCAGTGGACAAAGGTGCTGAAGCAGGGCTAGGCCTGGGGCAAGAAGGCAAGTGAGGCACCCACCTTGGGCGCAATTTTTTTGGGACTCAAAAACAAATAGGTAATCAGGATAAATAATATCATATGCAATTTTTTAAACCAAAGTTAATGTAACAAAAATCCATGAACAAAACAAAATTTTAAATGAAGACAGAATCAGTATTACTAATACGTACTTTTGCTTCAGGCTCAAGTACGGTTTGGTCTTGATCATTTGATTACTATTACTCGTCCTGTTTTTATTTAAAATAAAGACCTCATCCTAGTCCAGGCCTGTACTGAAGTGAAAAGCCATAACAAACTATCCTTGCTACATGTGTTCTTATGTTGAGTTAGTTATATAAAATTTGTAAAGTCATACATCACAGAACATCCTTGTAAATTTGACAGTGGTACTTTTTTTTGAGAACTTGAGTGAATGGGAAAACATTTTCATACTTGGAATTAAATGGTAGACACATGTAGCTAACGAGATGTTTGGTTACAGAGCCCAGCCAAAGCACTGAAGGAAGAAAGTTTTCTTAAATTATGAAGAAACAATTAAAACTTAATCCCATCTCCATTTTGTGTTGTAGTTTACTATATATAATTTAAGTGTCTCTTTAACTTAATTATTTTCTGGTGATGCTGGTAATGAAATTTAATGTGATCCATAATCAAAATATAGTCAAAATGACTATCTTGAGTTACTGCGGAAACTTATTTAAAGATACATCCTGTGATATGGAATAGTATTTCAATTTGCTTAGGAAAACTGTCTCACATTTTAAAAACTTGAAATATGTAGTGAATATTTTTCCTGTAGTTACAAAGATGAGAGGTCAGGATTGTTTAGGCCATCACTTAACCCCGGTTTTAAGAATACGTTTTTCTTTTTATTGTCACACTGAACATGACAATTTTGTGAAATTTAAGGGACTTCCTTTCCTGACTCATTGTAAATTGGAGAAAATGACCTCTTCAGTTGAAAGGTGAAAGGTCTTTTTAGTTTTCTGTGCTGCTTTCTAAAAACATGGGCTCTGTTCTTTTAGAACAACTTATGACTCTCATCTCTGCTGCACGGGAATATGAGATAGAGTTCATCTATGCTATCTCACCTGGATTGGATATTACCTTTTCTAATCCCAAGGAAGTTTCTACATTGAAACGCAAACTGGACCAGGTAACTTCCTTATTTTTTCATTACAGTTCACTGAATTGGTACTTGAAATTTTCTGAGTTACTTTTATGATGTTAAAAGGAAACCAAATTCATACTTTTTGTTTCTGTACATATTTTTTACTTTAATGCTTTTGATAGAGGAGTATTTTCTAAAGTGAGCTTTACTGGAGGTACTAGTGCTTTTCAAAGTTCACTTTGCATAAGAACTGCCTTAATGCTTAGAAGTGATGCTTAAAAGAATGCTGACTAATAATAATCTCCATTCCCAGAGATTCTTATACTGACATGGGGTGGGGGCTTATCTCAGAAATGAAGTGATCTAGAACCACATTTTGAGAAACTGTATACTATTAGGTGCTCAACGAAACTTGTGACTGAGATTATAGAAACAGGGTTTTACCTGTTGGATATTAATTTCTTTGGTTATATGGACAAGAGATGTAGTTCAGTCTGGAAATGATTAGTTTCCCAAGATGAGAAGAAAAATAGATTACATAAACATGTAAACTGTTGCTAAACCTGATTGAAGTTTACATTCTACTTAACATAAAAGCTGCACAACTTTTTTTGTAAAACAAGTTTGCTGATATGTAGAAATACGTTTTTTAGGCAAAGGTTTATATTACTGGTGGCATTAAAATGGCTGGTAAAAAGTTTAAGATAGTTAAATTTCCATGAATGCACTTTTAAAAGGTTATTTCCCTATTTGATCAAGTTCTACTGTGTTCTTTCTGATTCACGGCCTGGTTAGGTTTATTATATGCAAAGAGATTAATTAGGATCAGTGTGTCTCTTGACTAGAACAGGCCTGGGTTTACTTACCATTCATGTTTTTATGTTTTTCTGGCAGTTTGGTCTTTTACAATTAGCAACTAAGGTGGTAGAAGAATAGTCCACATTGTAGAAGCTTTGTTGGGACATTGACATATTGCATTCAAACCCAAAGGAAAAATGGGTCCCCAAACTATTTAGCTGTTTAACATAGATCATGTAAAAACAAATTTGGCTTTGAACATTTTACCAAGGAAATATTTGACTCTTAAATATAATTGTTAAGTATATACTTTAATATTTGGAATCCTGTATTTTTTACTCTGAGATGATAAAGCCTCTTGTTTTCTTATCCTAGGTTTCTCAGTTTGGGTGCAGGTCATTTGCCTTGCTTTTTGATGATATTGACCATAATATGTGTGCAGCAGACAAAGAGGTATTCAGTTCTTTTGCTCATGCCCAGGTCTCCATCACAAATGAAATTTATCAGTACCTAGGAGAGCCAGAAACTTTCCTCTTCTGTCCCACAGGTATTGTATATAATAGCTTTATATTTAACTAATCTTGAAACGCAAACTTGTAAAGGACCATGTATGGGGCTTTATTGTGCAATTCCCTCTCCCTTTGGCATATAAAGGTAGGAATTCTTTTCCTAGAAGACATTTTTTAGGGTCTTACGTTGGAGAAATTTCAGTGACTAATAAATGACAACTGAATAGGCAAAAGAATTTATGTAGTTTTTAATACTGGAAGTGCAGTAGTCCCCTCTTTGTCCATGGTTTTGATTTCTGCAGTTTCAGTTACCCGTGGTCAACCACAGTTGGAAAATATATATGCCAACTGCCTGCTAGTCACTTAGTTGTCATGTTATCTATCAGCTTGACTGTTGTGGTATTACAGTGCTTTTGTTCAAGTAATCCGTACTTTACTTAATAATGGCCCCGAAGTGCAGGAGTAGTGATGCTGGCAATCCATCTATGCCAAAGAGAAAGTGTAAGGTGCTTCCTTTAAGTGGAAAAGTGAGTGTAATACAATAAGGTATTTTGAGAGAGAGGCCACACTCACATTTATTACAGTATATTATAATTCTTCTATTAGTTATTGTTGTTAATCTTTTACTGTGTCTAATTTATAAATTAAACTTTATCGTAGGTATATATATATAGGGGAAAAAATAGTATATATAGGGTTAGGTACTATGGTTTCAGGCATCCACTGGGGGCCTTGGAACATATCTCCCCACAGATAAGGGGGGGGACTACTGATATATGAGCATTACATTTTTGGGATTAAAGGAGGGATAGTATCAAAATGAAAATTAGAAAAAAACAAATTTACACAGTGTTTAACGTAGTCACTTCTCATTTCTTCCTACTTGTTCCTTTTTTCTATCTATGCATTTCTGTATCCTTATCACTCTTCCCACTCCCAACTGAGCTCTTACTTTCAGAAGTCAGCGTAGAAAGCTTAATAATTTTTCCTCACCTGCCCCCCCCTTTCCTTCCATTGAAAATGTTTTAGTCTTTTTCAGTTGCTTCTTAAAATTTGGCTTACAAGAAATTTTCCCCAGAATTGACTTGTTCAGACTGAATTTATTTAACTTTGTGTCTATGTCTGTCTTAGAGTGTTGTGAGCTGTGAACTATATCTCAGTGGTCTGATAGTACATGAGTACTCAGATAACGTTTAGTAAGATTATACTTGGAATTACTTAATTAACTATAAGTTATACTGTAGTTGCAGTTGAATATTACTAATAGTCATGGTCCTTAACGTTGCTTTCTTTGTTGCGATATTATCAATTCATTCTATTTGGCCGCTGATACTGAAAAATGTAGACAATTCAGAATTGTGTAGAAAATGCTCAAATTTTTATTTAGTAAACTTGTATTTCTAGTGATCGTAAGGATTGATCTAGATTACTGTTGGAAAAAGATCAGATTTTACTGACTTTTTTAATTAATTGATTCTTAAATGAATTTACCACTTGAGTTTACTTCCTTTGGGGCGTGATATGCAGGCTTTTTATCATTTGGATGAAAAAAATTTAGAATTGGTAGAAATTTTTTCCCTATTCAAAAACTCATGACCATTTCACTCCTGACTCTTTACTTATGTTCCCTCTTACATTCAGAATATTGTGGCACTTTCTGTTATCCAAATGTGTCTCAGTCTCCTTATTTAAGGACTGTGGGTGAAAAACTTCTACCTGGAATTGAGGTGCTTTGGACAGGTAAGTCTTTAAGATTTATATAGTGAAACTTTAAGACCTAGAGAAATTGGTTTTGGTTAATTAGATACTTTTTAAAAAATGAGCCTTAACCAGAAAACTTTATTAAAATTCTCTTTTTTACAAAGTATACATTCTTCACTTAGTATTAAAAAAAAATCTTTGAGGATTTCCAGTGAACCTAAATAGAATTTACTGATAAATAATAGATCTATGGGGAACTGGGCTAAAGGGTATTGATACTAGCTCTAAGAGACTGTTCTATTTTATAAAATAAAAGCTGTCATGCTAGATTGACAGCTAGTAATCAATGGACTGTATTAGCTTTTATTCTGAGAAGTAAGGGCAGAAACCCTCCCAGAGTTTAGGTTAATTTGGGTTTGTCTAATTAAGGATATATTGTGTTATAATGGAGAAATAAATTGTTTACATGAAAATTTCTGATTAGCATATCAGTTTGAGGCAGCTTGCCCAAACTTTAAATATTTACACCTTTTGAATACTAATTCCATTTCTAGAAATCAAATCTAAGGAGATAATTGGGGGAAAGGTGAGTAAAAAAGACGTATTGCTGTGTTATTTTAAAAAGAGAAAATGTTAGAAAGTATACATATAACAAGGAATATATAATAAAAAATTGTATGCAGTGTATTTTGAAGAACCATGTGTGGGAGTCGTAACAAAAAGTCATTATTTCTAGGTCCCAAAGTTGTTTCTAAAGAAATTCCAGTAGAGTCCATTGAAGAGGTTTCTAAGATCATTAAGAGAGCTCCAGTGATCTGGGATAACATTCATGCTAATGATTATGATCAGAAGAGACTATTTTTGGGCCCATACAAAGGAAGATCCACAGAGCTCATCCCACGGTTAAAAGGAGTCCTGACTAATCCAAATTGCGAATTTGAAGCCAACTATGTTGCTATCCACACCCTTGCTACCTGGTACAAGTCAAACATGAACGGAGTGAGAAAAGATGTAGTGATGAGTAAGTAGACTACTTAACGCTTGACCTTGGGAGGAGAGCTGGGGTTAACTAGAGCCATTGATTGCAAGTAAGTATTCCTTTGTCACCACAATTTGAAGCGATTTTTTTTTTTTTTAAGGTGTGTTTAATCCTATGAATGTATACTTAGGGGATGGAAAAAGGGCTGAGTGGCTTTGGACAAGTTACTTAATAACCTCTTGACCTCAGTTCTCTGTTTTAAAATGTGACTTAGCCTTTGAAGTCTGAGTACTAGACTGATTAGTATTTCAGTGTTCCCCTTATCCCTAGAATTCTTACTCAGTTTGTGTTTTCAGGCGATTTTATTAAATGGGATATTTTAGATGACTAGATGTTCTTGTCTGAGTTACTTCATATGTCATTTAGATTCAGCTTGTATTTATGGAGCATATTCTCATTTTTTAAACATTGGCTTACTAATTTAATTTATGAAAAATTCCTAATTGATTTCCGAGTAAGAAAATGCTGGCTAGTTGTTTATTAACATTTAAAAACCTGTTGTGTGGCAAGTGCATCTTCCTGTGCACTAAGGGTGCAAAGAATAAAGTGTTTTCTACTTTTGAAGAACACAGTCTGGTGTGGGATAAAACATAGGCAGCTGTACTATAATACGATAAGTGCTGACATAATTATCTACAAATTGCCATAGGAACACAGAGAAAGTGATTATTTCCCATAAGCAAATTTGGTGATAAGAAATGATTTTGTAGGGGAAGGGATGCTTAAACTGGATCAAAGTATGAATAAAATTTGTTGGGGATTAAAGGGTTGGTGGGCTGGAGGTGAAAACACTGGACACTGACATTTGAAGTTATTTGAATTTTGGCCCATTTGGGGGCATTGATGGTATGTAGTTGCATCGTTGTATTCTGTTTCTCAATTGTGTACTCCTACTTCCAATTCTGTTTGAAATGAATGCTTCCTTTTAAGGCTGAGTCATTACTCTCCCTCTCCCCAATAAAAACCACAAAATTAGGATATAATCTCAATCCTCTCTGTATATATGGCACTTAGTTCCTACCTCTTTTAAGGCAGAGAGCATTAAGGAGTAGTAGAGACATTAGCAAAACTGGGCTGTGTGCGGGGAAATAAGAAGGAAAGCTAAGAATAGAGGGTTTTGAATACCAAGCCAAAGAGTTCAGACTTAATTTTTTCTACTACCATCGTGGTTCAGAGCTTCATTATGTGCTTATTATCTGTGCTCATATGTAGGTTCTCTAATCGATTTTTCTCTTTCTCCCTCAGTACATTTTATTAATTTGCCCATTTTTTTCACAATTATTTGCCCATTAAGTTATAAACCCCTGAAGGGTAGGGAACGTTTTCTTGATGGAAAGCTTAGCGCCTTTAACCTTGCATTCCCAACATTTGGTATTCTGGACATTTACGAATAACTTTTCCAGTGATTCTAAAATTCGTGTTCTTTATTTCAATTGGGAATTTTACATTTACCAGTGCATTTAGATAACTATTCTAGGTGAAGTTATTCAGTGAAGGGTCTTGGTTGCATTTGCATTTTTGTGTTTAAGGTTTGTTCTGGTTATAGTTCTTTGCAGCTCTATACTGTAACAACTCGTGTTTTGCATTTGTCCCTCTCACTTGTCGGGATGCTTTTGTAATCACACTGTTTTTGTGTTCTCACTTTTTTTTGCAGCTGACAGTGAAGACAGTACTGTATCTATCCAAATAAAGTTAGAAAATGAAGGCAGTGATGAAGATATTGAAACTGATGTACTTTATAGTCCACAGATGGCTTTAAAGTTAGCTTTAACAGAATGGTTGCAGGAGTTTGGCGTACCTCATCAGTACAGCAGTGAGTTTTGGCCATTCTTTGTAAAGGGGTTGGAGCACATGGGTGAGTCATAAAATAAAGAACATTTGTGATGTGCCTTACCATAGGCCCACCAAGCAAAATGAAATTTAGGAATCTAGAGAGAAATAATGTTTTTGAAATCTTACTTTTGGTCTCAAATAGTTTTACCTTGATGGAATACTAATTGTTTAAAAAGTATATTTTGAAATAATTATTTAAGGGTTTTTAAATACAGATCTTTGAAAGAGGTGTTGACATGTTTAGGGGTGTTTGTCACCTGTTTCTTCTTCTTTCCCCACTTCCCTGGTGGTTTTAGAGAAATTGTACTTTTCTCAGGGCTCATATTATTTGGAAGCTCAAATTGAGGTTCCTGTTATAGATATAAGAAAACATTTTTCTAGATCTAATTTGTTCTTTTTCTAATGCTGATTATCTGTGGTAATTTGTTTTTGTAGGTAGGCAAGTTGCGCACAGTGGAGCTAAAGCAAGTGTAGTTGATGGGACTCCCCTAGTTGCAGCACCCTCTTTAAATGCCACAACTGTAGTTACAACGGTTTACCAGGAGCCCATTATGAGCCAGGGAGCAGCTTTGAGTGGTGAGCCTACAGCTCTGACCAAGGAAGAAGAAAAGAAACAGCCAGATGAGGAGCCCATGGATATGGTAGTGGAAAAACAAGAAGAAACAGACCACAAGAATGACAATCAAATACTAACTGAAATTGTTGAAGCTAAAATGGCAGAGGAATTGAAACCAATGGACACTGATAAAGAGAGCATAGCTGAATCAAAATCCCCAGAGATGTCTATGCAGGAAGATTGCATTAGTGATATTGCCCCTATGCAGACTGATGAACAGACAAACAAGGAGCAGTTTGTGCCAGGTCCAAATGAAAAGCCTTTGTATACTGCAGAACCTGTGACTCTGGAGGATTTGCAGTTACTTGCTGACCTGTTCTACCTTCCTTATGAGCATGGACCCAAAGGAGCACAGATGTTACGGGAGTTCCAGTGGCTTCGAGCAAATAGCAGTGTTGTCAGTGTCAACTGCAAAGGAAAAGACTCTGAAAAAGTGAGTATGCTTAATTTATCTGCTTCTCTAGCCTGGATGGTTCCCCTGCTGATGATACGGAAGACATTTAGTAGTACATTGGTAACTGGCAGAAAATTGGCCACATCTTAGAATACATTCTGTCAAGTGTATGTGGGCTCTGCGGAATCTGGTACATACACTTCAATAGTTTGACCTTCTAGATAGAGATGAAGGGAAGTCAAAGTTGATGATTTTAGGAATATTTGTTAGTTTGGGCAGACAGAAACTTTTATTGCTTATCTAAAGAGTTTAAGCTCAATGATTCTTTAATGTTTCGGATAAATTTCCCACACCTGGTACCAAAACAGCTTAGTTTATAATTATGTTTTAAATTATTGTGTTAAGCTTGCAATTTTTTAAAGTATTTTTATTGATCCTTAATAGATTGAAGAATGGCGGTCACGAGCAGCCAAATTTGAAGAGATGTGCGGACTAGTGATGGGAATGTTCACTCGGCTCTCCAATTGTGCCAACAGGACAATCCTTTATGACATGTACTCCTATGTTTGGGATATCAAGAGTATAATGTCTATGGTGAAATCTTTTGTACAGTGGTTAGGTAGGTGCACCAGGAATAATCTCTTCTCAGATATATTGTCCCTTACAAAAGACAGATTATCCCATAGGGAGAAAAACATTTAGGGAATTGGCGAATTTCCAACTCTGTTTTAATTCTTTGCCTAGTTCTTTCGAAGGTGTAGCCATTGTTGCAGACTTGAGATGCAAGTCTCAGTAAATACATTGAGCACATTGATTTTTCTCCCTTGGGCTAATTCAGCCTAAATATCTTAAAAATGTATTAGAAAGTACTGACTTTAACTTGCTCTGACTGAATGCTTCCTGGATGGAACCCTGTATACCACTTTTATCTGATTTGGAGATGAGACACTATGAACTGTGACTGTGTAAGCTCTCTGTTGCTTGCTGTGTCTTGATAACATTAATGCTGTGTTTAACAGAATTGCCGAAATGACATAAGGGGCCTGGCAAGAGGAAGCCATCCTCCCAGCCCTGTGCGCATGCGAGCTTTAGTGGTGGGCTATTCTGGTGCTACTTGGTATTATTTCACACAAGGCTTTTTCTTTATCTCTCTACCAAGTAATTGGTTTTAGCAGGGGATGGAAATTGCAGTCCTCTAAAAACTCTCTGTTCATCAATGGACTTTAGAATGTCTCCTTTGAAAACTGGTTTTTTTGGGGTAAATGTTCAAACTTGGTAAAAAAGCACCAGCATGGCCAAGTTTCTCCAGGGACTTCATTTCACTTCCAGGTTATCAATGCAGCTATAAGGAATATGTAATGGACTCACATACGGCACACAGCAGGCAGCAAGGCTAACTGACATGTCATAGTTTCATAGCAGTCACAAATACTGTAATGGGTTACATGGTCTTGATTGTGAAATAGATGTGTGAGACACTGTGAGCTTAGATTAAGGCGTAGTGGCAATGAGATTTCTCACTTTCTGCCTGTATACTTTGGGCTCTTAAATATGTTAAAAGTAATAATAGTTTCCCTGTTATACAACTAATTATTAGCTAAAAGTAGTCTGTGTTAATTTGAAAATGTAGGACTTTGGGTTCCTGTACACACACATACTGTACACACACACACACACACACACTCACACAGTAGGTAGAGAAAAAATTTTGACTTTGTTTAAAGGCTCCAAGATACCTCTTTTCTGTGATAGATGTCTGCCCTTAGGCTCATGAAAAAACCTTATGTTGGTTGTTGGATGACAGCAAATTTCCTGGCCAGTGGGTTATAATTAACCCTTATAAAGATTTAAATCTAAAAAAAAAAAAAAAAAAAAGATTTAAATCTTAAGTTTTCTACTCTGAGATCTGGATTATTGAGCTTGAGAAAGTGTCACTTAAAACATTTGATATGCAGCTTTCAATTCAAGACTTATTTAAAATTAAATTTGTAATTATATAGTGTTTTCTCTCAGCCTTTACCTCTGTATATACAATTATGGGGCAGCTTTCCGAAATTGTATACATAGCTGTTGTGTAAGTTGAAGGTCAGAGCATCTTAGAAGTTTTAAATGATCATCTTGGCAAGCACATCACGTAGCTTTACGAAGAGCTCACCTCAAGGAGAGTATTTCAATATTCTATAGTAATTTCAGGGAGTTACTGATTAGAACCCTTTGTTTTCCTCCTCTCCAGTCCAGCTGGCATTCAGTCCTTTAAAGAATGTGGCTATGCAGTACTTTTGATTACTAACGACTTCTATTATCTTCTTCCCCATTGTGTACAGATGGGAGAATCCTCAGCACAAGTGTCTACTGCTATTGGATGGACAGCGGCAGATGTTCACAGCGCGTCATGATTAATTAGTTTAAATTGAAAGGTTCTATCTGTGAGGTAGCTCAGGTAGATAGATTTAAGGGCAACAGGCATGAACTGAAGTCACGTTTGCGCAGCGACTGAGGCATTAACCATGTTTTCATTTACACAGCTCTTCGTACATGCAGCTTTTTATTGTAATAGTTGGAAGTGCTAGTTATGTTGTAGTCTCAAAGTCTGGGGTAGGGGAAATTGGCTGATCTTAAAGTTTGAGAGGTGTTGTTTTTTCTTGCAGTGTAAATTTACACTGAGCTATGGAATGGGGCAGGTTCTCTTGTTATAGCCTAAATTTTGACCCTATTTCATACTTATTTTACAAATGCTACATTATACATGTTTTTCAAAAGTACCTCTACCCCTAAAAAATGACAAACCTGGATATAATCTCTTAATGGGCCTGAATTGTCAACAACAAAAATTGATTTGCTTTGGGACTGTCTGACTAGCACACTATACCTTGTATTGATGAGACTGTTAACTTGAACAGGAGGTAGAATGCTGTCTTCAAATGGAAAAGAACAATATTGCGCTGCTTATCTTGTCAGAAGATTAGGCAGGTGATTTTGATTTGGCCTCCAAATATTTGCCTTTAATTATCTTTTCTTGTTAGCTGCCTTTATTGCATATGAAGTTCGTTAAGTGGTGAACCTTAATGCTGACTTCTGGACCTCAAAGCCTGCTACTCTGTGCATGTGTTCATTGCACTGCAAACAAAAGATTATAATGGCCAATCAGGAGCCAGATACTGTCATACTTTTAAGAAAAGTATGCCTTAGTGCTGAACAAATTAGGAGCATCAGTAGGCTCTCCTTAGTTCTCAGAATCTTGTCAGACTGGTATTATCACTAGCCATGTCTGAATTTGGATTGTCCTTATTGGGGGGAGGGGAGGATTCTCATTGTGTTTTGTTGCCAACTTAGTGAACAATTCTGCTGGCCTTAGTTTTCTGACAAGATTAACCCCTTTTTGCCCCCTTTTCCCTTTCCTGTACCCTTTTTCAAAATGTAAAATGTGACTTCAGACAAGTTTAATTCCTTCATGGGCTGTGATAATAAAACGTCTCATCTATCATTCGTTTCACTTTATAACTAATTTCACTGCAGAGCAAGCAGCTGGTTTGATTTTGACAGCTGTTTCTAGGGAATATGTAAACTTGACTCAAACTTGAGACTTTTACTGTCCTTCCAATAATTAAAGAAAGCAAGAACTCTTTAACAGTGATTATTCATTAATCAGAGGAAGGAACATCACTATTGAAATTCCATTGTGAATTTAAAAAAATTATTATCACAGCCTTGTCCTGAAACCCTGGATTATTATTGTTAGAGAGCTATTTCCACAAAGTGTTTGTTAGTTTGTTGGACGTTTGAGACCCCAGGAAATCCCCTTTCTCGTAACGTTCTCCGCTTGGATCTGATCTCAACAGGGTGTCGTAGTCATTCTTCAGCACAGTTCTTAATTGGAGACCAAGAACCCTGGGCCTTTAGAGGTGGTCTAGCAGGAGAGTTCCAGGTATCAATATGAATTCACAACTGAATTGACATTTTCTTTGTTTTATGAGAAACCCTATGTTGCGCATCAGATGGCTGGAAGGATTGGTCTGCCGAAGGCTTTCTAGTCCCAAATTCAATTTAGTTACATAGCTGGATTTTAAATCAAATTTTCCTCCTCTTTCACAGTAATTTCTGAAGGAGATGCTGCCAATTCCCCCCGCGCCTGCGAAGCGCAGCGGCTCTAGGTATACACTTCACATTGTTTCTTTGCAGGTCGCACAGCATTTTAATCTGCGCCCGCAATGCACAATGCGCGCATGCTTGTCTGCCAGTGGAAACTCCATGAGCAAAAAGGATGAATAATTATGCAAGTGAATGGTGAAAGGGCTTTTGGATACCCTTCTAATTATTTTATAAATAAAACTTATATGTGAAAAAAAAGCCTATTAATGAAAATGTGAACAAAATATGAAACTTTTTTGGTGTTAGAATTTGTTCATGGACTTTTCAGGTATTCTACTTTTCTCCCCCCAACAGGTGCTCTGCTGCGCACAGCAAACTGAAGCGCATTGCTTTGGGGATAAAGCGTCTCCTGGACAGATAACCCTCTTCAGACCAAACCTCTCCTCCTGACATTCTGTTCTGCCATCTTTTAGTAGAGAGATGGTATATATAACATTGGTTTAAAAAAAAAAAATTGTCATAATTGGAATCTATTTTTTTTTTTTTTTTACTGTAAATTTAAATCCCTATTTATATGTCACTAAAACTGTTTGGGTAATTTCTATTCAAAAGCACTCCCCCTCCCCCAGCAAAGAGGTATTTATGTTAGTAAAGCATAGTATACCCCTCTTCTTTAGGTCTGCCTGCAGTAGCCAGTTAATATTAAGTTGGTAATCTGCAGTGCACACCCATGTAAAGAAATTGATATTTCCTCAACACTAATCCATCTCCTTTTTTTTTCTTCACACAGCGTTTACTGCCAATTGATGGGGCAAATGATCTCTTTTTTCAACCACCCCCACTGACTCCTACCTCCAAAGTTTATACTATCAGACCATATTTTCCTAAAGATGAGGTAATTGTCTACCTACCAGCTTGGTGTATGGTTATGGTGCACATTACTACTATTCCTTTGAACTCCCTGGTTAAAAGAATCAGTTCTGTGTCTTAACATAGGAACTTTAGATGGAGAAAGTTTACTAAAATATTGACTATGGGGGATATTTAAGGAAGAGCCTAAGGAGTTCAGACTCCTAACATCTTGTGCTAAGTTCTTTAATTCCTCCCTTAAAAAAAAATCAGATGAAATGTATTCAGAATTAAAATTCCTGAACAATCAGTGTGTCTAAATAACATGTTGTTCTTGACTGATTTTCTCCAGTGTATTTGTATTCTGTAATTTTTAGTAGTGAAATGCCTACAGGCTATTGACAATCAGCTACAGAAAGCAAGCCTGTTTCAAGACAACATGTTTAAAACTTTGGGGATAGCCCGTTAGTTCAGTTGGTTAGAGCGTGGTGCTGGTAACACCAAACCTGCTAGTTTGATCCTGGCATGGGCCACTGTGAGCTGCACCCTCTTTAAAAAAAAAGTGTTGATGTATTGGAAACAGACAAACTCAAAATGCGGGATTTTGAATCTACTGCTTACTCTGCCTAAAACCATCCGCTACAAAGTACTTCTCAGTGTTTACTATAACTGTGCTGCTTTCTTCTGGTTTTACAACTGACTCCATGAATAATTTTTATTTAACTATAACCATGTTGCTTTCTACTGGTTTTACAACTATGACTCAATGAATAATTTTTATTTAACAAAGCGGAGGTGATAATTTTGAAAGGCCAGACATTTTGTTACTGTCCTAGAAGTCCAGTCTGACTTAATGTCACATTGTTGTTAAATTCTGTTGCCATTTTTCTTGATGTGTTGCTTAACTAGACTATATTTTCAGGCTTCTGTGTACAAGATTTGCAGAGAAATGTATGACGATGGAGTGGGTTTACCTTTTCAAAGTCAGCCTGACCTTATTGGAGACAAGTATGTGATGAAGTATTTGGATTTGTTGGATTTGGGAGTAGACATTTCAAAGCCAAGTTTAGGTTGAGGGGAGGTGATGACTGGAAATAAATATAATTTTATAGAAATCCCACTTTAGTTTTAATAAAATTTGAATATTAACGTGTATATTTCCAGTGTCTTTATACATCAAATGTAGTTTCCATCAGTTGTCGGTTCAAGTGCATTTGGCCTTAAATCACTGAGGTTTGAAGTTTTGTGTTAGTAACTTAAAACTCACTCTGGCTTCTTTTCTTTGAGCAGGTTAGTAGGAGGGCTGCTTTCCCTTAGCCTGGATTATTGCTTTGTCCTAGAAGATGAAGATGGCATATGTGGTTATGCCCTGGGCACTGTAGATGTGACCCCCTTCATTAAAAAGTGTAAAATTTCCTGGATTCCATTCATGCAGGAGAAGTATACCAAACCAAACGGTGACAAAGAACTCTCTGAAGCGGAGGTAATGCACAGGTTTAGAATTATACTATGGTAATTTTTTCTTAATAAAGTACTTATTAAAATAAAAAAGTAAGCAGATACACACGTCTTAAAAGTCCCAGTGCTTTCTAAATTTATTGCAAAAAAGAATTAGGGCTTTTTCTTAGCATGCTATTTTCCGCTATTCCCTTGTCGTTAGGAGTTTTTGATGGTAATATTTCCTCAAATAAAAACACAACATAGACAATTAAAGAGCCTTTTCCCTCCCTGTTTTGAAGCATCAAATTTAAGGATGTTATGGTCTCTTCTCTTTAGGTAATTAAAATCTCATTTGCTTGGTTGTCAGGAGTCTGCCTTGCCTTCTCAGTAATGCACTTCTTATTGTAATTAAACAGCAATAGAGGTGATCTCTGAGAGTCTGCTTTTTGATAGGAGCGCTTCTTTTTATGGGTCTGTCCCAACTTGAGTGAATCTTTTCTCTAAAATAGTTGATCTCCACATTGGTCAACTAATGATTGGTTTTGGTTTATACATCAGCATGTGCGTTTTTAAAAATAGTTCTTAAGGATAATTTTTATATTCAGTACATTTCAGGTATATATATATTTGGACTCTTGTGAAATTGTCTTTTTTCTTCTATGTTGTTCCTCTTCCCCTTCTTTCTGAAATTCTCTACTCTCCCAACACCAGTATACTCACATTCTCTCTATAGTGTTTTATTATTTTTTACCGTCTGCCCCTAGCCAGATGGCAGTGTGATAAGAGGCTGGTTTGTAGTGGTCTCACTTGGGATTATAGTGACACTGCGGCATGCTGGTAAAGGAGCTATTACTGTATTGCTATTGATATCTGACAGTTACAGTTTGCAGCATAGGAACGTAATAAGTGACCAGTTTGTCTATTAACAAACTACAAAATATGGTACAATATACATAATGAAAGTTACCATCTTAACCATTTTAAGCATAGTTCAGCAGTGTTAAGTAAATTTACATTTGTATGCAAGCCATACAAACTCTTAAAAAGTTTTTTGAATAATTTTAATTTATAGAAATTACAAAGATAATACAGAGTTCCTCCTATGTAACCTTCACCCATTTTTGTTGTTTTTTTATTAGTTTCAGGTGTATAAAACAGCATAATGATTAGACATTTATACCTCTCACGAACTAATAACCCACCTCCCAGTCTACTACCCTCTGACATCATATATAGCTGTTACTATACCATTGACTATATTCCCTATGCTATACTTTACATCCTGTGACCATACACACACACACACACACACACACATTTAATTATAATTGACATTCATCAGCTTCAGGTGTATAGTGCAGTGGTGAGTTCACCCATTTTTTTCTACATTTGTCCAAGTCTAAGAAACCAACTTGGTTATATTACTATAAATTTCACACTTACTCACTACGTTTTCCACTAAAGTTATTTTTCTGTTCTAGGATCCAATCCAGGATACCACATTGTATTTAGACAAAGTTTTTAAGAGTGAAAACACTTCAGCTAGAATTATGAGCTAATTAATTCTGCATGTGATAATTATATAATGACTGCAAGAGTTACTGAATATTGTTTTCCTTTCCTGTTGCTGAGTTGTATAGTTGCGATATAGATGTATAATGAGTGACTACTGAAAGTCAAGAGATTTTAATTTTTACAGAAAATAATGTTGAGCTTCCATGAAGAGCAGGAAGTGTTGCCAGAAACTTTCCTTGCCAACTTCCCTTCTCTGATAAAGATGGATATTCACAAAAAAGTAACTGACCCAAGCGTAGCCAAAAGCATGATGGCTTGCCTTCTGTCTTCACTGAAGGCTAACGGTGAGTATATATTTGTGGAGTTGCTGGTGTTTGGGATAGATGGGGACAGGACTATATTTTAGGATAAAAAAATAGAGTGAATCTACACTTCCCTTCCCTACCACCGTTTATGGTTTGACTTCTGAATTGGTTGTGTAAGAATTGCATTTACATTAATCATTGAAAAATGCTGCTCTTTGACACTGAATGCTTTTGAGCCCCAATTAAATGAGAAGTGAACACATGAGGTTATATTTATTTTGCCAGGAGATTCATAAATGATAGTTGAAAATTAAATGAACCGTGGGCATTTAGGAATGCAGAGTGACCAGTTTTTTTAGTTTATCTAAACTCAACCTTCAAAAATATTTTGCTTTGTGTTAGTGGTATGAAAACTTTCTCTGAAAGACCAGATAGTAAGTACTCTAGGATTGAAGAGCTACATAGTTTCTGTTGCGTATTCTTTTAAAAACAACTTTTAAAAATGTAAAAAACTATGTTTAGCCTTGGGCAGTACAGAAGTGGGTGGCTTGTTGAGCCCTCATTGGAGGGTTGTTGATACATGAGAATGCACTTATTTGCATTTTTATATCATTTGAGCCAGTGGTGTCCCTTTGTGGGATAATTTAAACAACTCTGAAGAAAGCATAATTCTCAGTATTTTGTTTGGAACTGAATCACGCAGATGATGTATATGAGGTATGTCTTAGAATTAACAACACATTCTGGTTATGTTGGCTTATGACATAGGCTGGAATAGGCTCTGCCCTGTGGGCCCTACAATGGTACTTTATTTTATATTAAAACAAAAAACAGGTATCCGTTGCTCTGAGGTTTCTGACAACCTCTTCCCCAAAAGATTTTTTTTCTGGAAGAGTTTCACTCATGGTTGAAATTTTTTTAGTTGAGGTATATTTGACAGTTAAGGATTATATATATTTAAGGTGTACAGTGTGATTTGAAATACGTTGTGAAAGAATGACTACGTTCAAGCTAGTTAACATGTCCATCATTTAAGATAGTTATCACTACCGTATTCAACATTGATGAATATTAATATTTGTTGAATATTATGAATTTTTAAAATCGTGGCATGAAATTTAGGGGCTGGCATAGACAAGCTCTACTATCATCTATTTGAATATTAAAGATCATGATTCATATCCATAGTTTTACTAATTAAGTGACTCATATTTTTAATATTTGTTTTATTTCTAGGATCCCGGGGGGCTTTCTGTGAAGTGAGACCAGATGATAAAAGAATTCTGGAATTTTACAGCAAATTAGGCTGTTTTGAAATTGCAAAAATGGAAGGATTTCCAAAGGATGTGGTTATACTTGGTCGGAGCCTGTGACATTTGTTGGCACTATGAACTGTCCCAAAAGTCTCTTAACTTCATCTGGTGGGTGGTGGTTGGGGTCTCCATACAGTTCAGCCTCTGGAGTGGCAACAGATCAGCCGATTGGGATTGGAAACAAAGACGACTATGTAAAACTCATCATACTTGGAGACTACTCATTGGTTGAAATAAGATAGTATTGCTGCAAATTCTGTATGAAACAGATGTGGGCCTCATTTTTGGGTCTTGTGTTAGGTGCCAAGACCTCTTACATGGACTTATAGATAAGGGGTCTCCAATAAATGTAGTCAGCACTGTTTTCTGCATCCAGTGTGGTTGCATTTCTCACCTAAGAGTAATCAAAACCATTTGTCATTCTCCTTAGCTTATTGAATGAAATGCCTCTTATTCTTTGCGGACATGGCAGAGATGAGAAAGATTTAGTGGGTTTCAGAGGCTTCAGGGTAGAAATTCCAAGTGGGATGGTTGTGGCATAGATTAAGCTGAATAAATGATTTCAATTTGGGGCAGTTTTTCTGCTTTTTGTAAAGCCATGGCCAGTTGTCTCCTATAGCGATGATTGGTTCAGGCATGTTGTGTTTCGTAGGGACAAATGTGCAGTTGTTTGTGGGAAAAGCCTAAAAATGATAAACTTGTAAATTTTTTGTATATAAACTAGCTGTGATCTGACTACCTTTGTGTTTATTGTTTTTGTAATTTTTTTCATTTTGAAAATGAAAGGGTATGGTTCAGGATGGCACTTTGAATAATGTAAATCAATGGAAGGTGGATTGTCTTTACTTTTTTTTTTTTTTTTTAGAAGTTTTACTATTTTTAAAGTGCCTCCCACCTAGGGCTAGGCCATGACCACTTTGGGTACAAGAACCTAACTTCATAGGAGTAATCTGTTGCAAGTGCAGTCACTTCTAGAAATTAACCTCAATGCAGGTCAGCATGTGAAATGTTTTGACATCTGTCAAGTAGGGTTCAGGGACTGATTGGTCCCCATTTGCCCTCAGATCAGTTGTCCTGTAATTTCAAGACCTGTCACTACTGGTTTTATTAAATCAGAGTCTTTAATTCTTGCATGTTTGTATCTAATTTTTAAGCGACAAAGAATGAGCACACTCTAACCAGTGATTTATGGTTACCTTTTTTTTCTTTTTTCTTTTAACAGATTCTGAAAGCTTCATGTATTTTAATTTAGATTTGGTGTTTTTAAGGGTTCTGAGCATGAGGCTAGCAGGTAATCTGCAGGATTCATTTTTTTCATCATGGCTGGCTGACTTCTCCATAGATTCATAACAATATTTTGTTGTCTTGCCTCCTTGCAGTTTTGTATCAGCTGCTCAACTTTGAGTCAAGGGGGAAAGGGCAAGGAGAAGAAAACTTGAAACATTTTCCTTCCTAGAGATCCTTCAGTGTAGGCTATGAGTGTCTTCAAGAGTGGTATCTAGTGGTACCTAGGGACTTTAACCCCAAGGCCTGTGAGTGTGCACTGAATGGGTGAAATGAAGGGAGGGAAGGAAGGACACCACCTCATTTTCAGGATAGAAACCTTGAACTGATAGGATATGGTATATCGGAAACCTGGAACCAAGTTTGCGTTTTCAAGGGCTGATGTGTGAAAGGAATATCTCTATAATTGTTTTAAATGGCTTAATGTCACTTGGCTTTCTCTTTTAAGTATATTTTGTACACTAGTGGACAATTCTAGCATTTTATCTGGAGTATTTCAGGGTCAACCTATGGAATCAGGATTTTTAACAAATTTGCTTGTGGCATTTTCTTGTCTTTTAATCACTTTGGCTGGTCTTCTGGTCACAGATGCTAACTGAAACAGATGTCCAGTCCTATACCTTCATCACTCTAGGATCGTAAAGTGCTATGCTATCTTCTGTGGTTATGAATATTTATTAAGGTTGGAATGACATTTCATTGATTGTTTAGATCATGAACTCAGAAAATGAACTGTAAAACTATCTGAAGACCATGCAAGAGGCAAAATAAAACTTGAAGTGAATGTATGTGGTGTACTGTGTAAACCTACTTGCTGTGTCTGCCTCCTTACCTTTTCTCCTGCCCTTCATGCCTCACCTACAGGCAAGTATTCCTCTCCACATCTGTTCCAAATTAGGGACCAGCTCTTCAAGGCTGCCCTCTCCCACTCCCATCTCCAGTTAAAAGACTTCCTTCTAGGTTTCCTTCAAGGCGAGGCCAAAGATAAGACGAGGAGGCTGGTTCTTGGCCTATCCACCATCTCACCATTCATAACCTGAACTAGGGCAACTAGTTTGAGTTCCCACCATCAAATAGGATAAGGAACACAATTTGCTTGGTTCTTTAGTCAAACGGTGAAAAATGGTAGGGAGTAGCCCAAATTGTGAGACAGGAATCCAAGATGAAAGTATGTGCCTGGGCTGATTTGGAATTACAAATTTGAAAGCATGCCTCTGCCAGGAGCAGCAGTTAGTCCTCTGCTAGCAAGCGCCAACATCCAGCCAGCATCTGAAACTCTAAGATGCCATTTGGATAGTAAGCTGCAGGGTCGTTACAGCAGGAAGCATATATCTAGGAGAGGATGGTTTGGGTACCACATACCCATAGCTGAAATTCTTCCTCTGCTCTTGGAGCTAAGGCAAATATGAGCACATTTCCTTAGCTTTTATAAGAAAAATGCAGCCCTGAAACTCACCTTTGCAGGGTGAATTGGAAAGATTTCCATTTTTTAGCCTAGTCTCCCTTTCACGAAAGCTTACCCTGGGTTGGAAGGGTGGGAGACACTGGAGGGTGCAAGGAGCTAGAGAAAATGGAGGTAGGAGCCACGCTCAGAGAGCCTTGGTCATTGGAATGAGGAAGGAAGCAAATGTTAATCCCAAATCCATGCTTCTGTAATGTTACTTTCTCTTTGCGGTCCCACACACAGGTCTGAACGGCCGCGCGCGTGCTCTTGGGCGAGGCCGGGCGAGGAAGCCCTGGAACCGACCGAGGCGTCTCGGTTTCTTCTCGCTCAGTGTCGAGCGTCTCCTTTAATAGGCGGGACCAGAACCGGCCGGAGTCTCCGGCTTTGTACGTGTCGGAGGCGGAGTTCCCGGGCCGCCCTTGCAGCATGGCCGCCGGCGCCGCCGCCGCTTTAGCGTTTTTGAGTCAGGAGAGCAGAGCGCGGGCCGGGGGAGTTGGGGGGCTGAGAGCCTCCGCTCCAGTCACTATGGACAGTTTTTTCTTCGGTATTGAGAAAGGAGGGGATGAGAGTAGTGCTGGGGCAGTAAGAGACAGGGCTGAGCAATAGGAGTGCAGATGGTTGGGGGCAGGGGGATCGCACGCGGCAGTAGAAAGGGGCGGCGAGACCGCTGCCTCAGAAGTGCAGGGCGGGCCCAGGGCCAACTGCCCCAGATGTTCCGGAGAAGTGGGCGTGTAGATGGCGGTCACTCGATGGCTGCATGGGATGCGGGTTTGTTGAACCCCCTGCCCCCCACACACGCATACTCAGGTACACTCGCACTGTTACCTCTTCTAGGCTGTGAGCTCTCGGGCCACACTCGCTCTTTCACCTTCAAAGTAGAGGAAGAGGATGATGCAGAGCACGTGCTGGCTTTGACCATGGTGAGGGACCGTGGTGGGGGATGGTGGTGAATAGCTGGCCCTGAGCAGGCTACTGGTGGGCCTCTAACGGTTCCCCTCAACCCCCGTTTACTGGGAGTCCCCTCTGCCCAACTCCCACCGGGGGTGGCTTCCTCGGCCAGGTTATCCAAGGACCCCTGAGGCTGGGCAAGTTCTAGGATAGATACCTCCCCTTGCTTGGGGAGACCCCAAGGCCCTGTGTACCGTTCCCAGCTCTGCCTCACTGAGGGGGCCAAAGATGAGTGTAATGTGGTAGAAGTTGTGGCCCGGAACCATGACCACCAGGAGATTGCTGTCCCTGTGGCCAACCTCAAGTTGTCCTGCCAACCCATGGTGAGTTCCCTGGCCATACCTTGGGGATGGGGGTGGTAAGGAATTGAGGACTTCAGGACTCATCACAAGATGGGGTGAGCCAGGAGCGGACCAGGCCTTCATCCTTTTCTTCTTCCCAGCTCAGTTTGGATGACTTCCAGCTCCAACCACCTGTAACCTTCCGCCTGAAGTCAGGTTCTGGCCCTGTGCGGATCACTGGGCGGCATCAGATTGGTGAGAGTCCTCTTCTTTGCCTCCAGTGGGCTCTCCATCAGGTCTCCCTCCATCCCACACTCTTGGCTCATCCCAGCCTTATCTCCCAGTGTAGCTCCCATAACAAGTTCTGCATGATGTGTCCTCCACTTTCTGTCCTACTCAAACCTCCCTCCCTCATGGAACCAGTCTCAGCTTCTCCACCTCCAGTGACGTGGACTCCTTTGGCTCTTTGTCACCCAGTTTAGTATCTGAGGTTCTTCCCACCTAGACCATATGCTCTGAGAGATCACGGTCCCTGCAGGCCTAGCACCGCAGTGTATGAATAAGTGACATAAGGTTTGAAGGGGGTCTGGCTTTAACAATTTCCTCCTCCCTTTGTAACTTTTGTGTGCACCAGTTACTGTAAGCAATGACATTTCCGAGGAAGAAGAGAGCGGAGAAGAGGGGAGTGAGGAGGAGGAAGCTGAGTTGTGCTCCATCCTGCCTGCCAAGAAACAGCGGGGCAGGCCCTAGCACTCCTTGGTGAGTGAGAGGGAGCCGTGCCCAGCAGGGTCTTGGGGGCTGGGGGAGCAGGTGCTGACCCCTTATCTGCTCTCCTCAGGTCAGCTAGCTGCCTGCCACACATGCCGTGCACCATGTTGCTGTACAGTAATCAAGACTTTTAAATGTCTTCTCCGTTGAAGAGGAGGGGTGGGTTGGGGCATCTTGGGCTGGTGCTAGGAGAGAGGGGGGGTCCCATTCTTCATAGGGCCCTGGTCTAATCTTGTACCATGTCTGGGGCTTCCCTTTTCTCCAGGAATGGGAAGAATTCTGAACTTCTGACCCTCTCCCCACTTGCCTATAAGGTTGGAAGTCAGCATCTGAAGCCCAGGACTACACATTTTTAATGCTTTTTACATTTTTGGATAAAGGTTGCAATAAAGTGGTGTGGTTGTTTTGCAACTCATTTGTGTGGCTTCTTCCCCTGCTGGGGTGGCATTCCCCTAGGGACCACCAGGTGGCACTGTGGCAGCACTGAGGGTGGCCTCTGGCCTCAGGGAGGGTGAGGAAATGTGGGATCCTGCTATCCTCAGGGCCCTGAGGCCAGGCCAGACCTAGGCCCAAACTGCCTTGCTAGAAGAGGACCTCCCAACTCCAAGCCTATTCCCAGTTCCTTCAGGTGGGGGAGGGCCATCCCAGGAGGTTATCAGCATCCAAACAAGGGGTCTGGGCCTCTGTCAGCACTCAGGCTGATGGGCAGGGGGGCAGATAAGGGGACTTAAGCAGCCCGAGGAATGTGCATCTCAGGCCCCATGAGGGGGATCGGGGTAGGGCGGAGGCTAGTCTTTGCTCCTCCTTCCAGTCTTGCAGGCTGTCTGAGTTGATCTGGGCCCTTAGAAACCTGATTCCGGGGGCCAGATGGAGGGGGCTGGCCAGATTGGGTGACAGGGAAACCAGAATCCGGGTGGCCTGGCATATGGGGGCAGAGAGGGGCCCCTGGGATTCAGCCTCCTGGGTTAAGGGGTTCCTGCTCCCCGCACACTGCCTGGTCTGGGGGATCTCTGGTGTCTGGAATCATCTGGTTCTGGGACTTGGCTGCTACTATGCCAGGAAGAAAAAGGGATATATATGGGATGAGCATGAGTGTGTATGTGACCAACTCCGGGGTCAGCAGTTCAGCAGCTGTGTTGATGGGGGGGGTCTCAATGCCCCACAAACAAACAAACAAATAATAGGTTACCTCCTGAGACAGCCTGGGGCCAGACATGCTGAGGATGGACAGAGAACAGTGCCTGGTGGGGCCAGGCCCACTCCCTCCCACACTGGCTGCTGGGCAAATGAGTGAGCAAGTGGGAGGGGTCCCTCGATAACCCGAAGGGGCTGGTATTGAGGTAGGTGAGGTAAACTTTAGATAGAATGTCCCCACAACAAGGAAAAGCACTCCCTCTTCAACACATCCCTAGAGGAGGTTCCCCCGTCCCTGTCATGAGGAGCAAAGGTCCAGTTTTTAATCCCCTTTTTCCATAAATTAAGGATGAAGGAAATGATCCCTTTGTGTGTTGCGGTGATCAGGGTCTCAGGTCCCTTTCTACTCTCCAGGAGGACTTTCCTGAAGTGCTGCCACCGGGAACCAGGGTGGAGGGGACAGCCAGCCTTGAGACCGTTCATCTTCCCGCGGCACTGGGTCTGCAGGGAAGAGAAGGGGAGCTGGCGCCCTCTGGTGGACGAGGTTGAAACCGCCCGTGGCCGAGCGGCTACCCCACGGCTCCTCTCTAGTGGCTCTAGGCATGCAGGAGCCCACGTGCCCAGCGAGTGGTCCGGGCCTCCGAAGTTCAGGCGGAAGGAGAGGGAATAAGTTACTAAGACTGACTTCATTCGTTCGTTCGTTCATTCATTCATTCATTCATTCATTCATTCATTCATTCATTCATTCATTCATTCATTCATCATTCACTGGAAGGGCTCCTCTGATACAGCGCTTCCCTTCCTCCTCTCACCTATAGCCTCCAAAGTCCCCGGTACGTGAGAGGTTGGAGGCGCGCGAGACCCGCTGGGTGCAGCGAAAAGTCTTCTCTTGAGGATAGCTGATCCAGCTACCCCCTGCGCATGGCCCGCCCCAATATTTACTCCCTGCGACGCCACTGATGGGCCATTGTGTGCCTTGACTGTAGTCTTTGTGGGTCTCCCGCGGCCCGGGCTGGCGCCGAGCGCTCTCCTGCCCGCAGTGGGGGCCCAATCCACATCTGCCCCTTCGTCCAGGAGTTTTCCAGCCCCACCGGGTGCCCCACGGACAGAGCTGGGAATTTTTTCTCCCTCCTCGCTCCTGTTTCTCCTCGATCCCCATTTCTGTCCCATCGCGCACAGTAGGAGCGCTGATGTGCGCTGAGGGATGAAGGTGTACGCCTTTGTGTGCAGACCGTTGGAGGAAAGACAGGCCTGTATTTGAGGGACGAAGAGGGACGACTCCCAGACCAGGGCTCGAAGTGCTTAAGGCTGTCTCGACGATTTGCATTTGAACGGTCGCGGAGAGTGCGCGGCGCTTTGAACGCCGAGAGTAGGAGGCGCGTGGTGGATCGAGCTGCTGTCCCAGCGGCCTGCGCCGGCTGGTGTGGATTTGAGGGGCCCGGGGTGGGCCAGGGGGTGAGGGATACGTTTGGAAAGAGGCTGAAGTTGTGTGTTTGGGTACCGGCGAGGGCGTGTTTGCGGAGAGGCTGTTTGTGTTGGCGAGGAGTGTGTGTTTGTGTTTGCGGGAGGCGAGTGTGTGTGTGTGTGTGTGTATTTGTGTTTGCAGAGTGTGGGGGCGGCCGGGAAAGGTGGCCGGGCTGTCACTCAGCGATCAGGTTGACAGGCGCTCCCTCATCAGGGCCAGGGAGCTCTGATTGCAGATTCGAGGAAACAAAATAGCAATTGTAATTACGGGGCTTTGATAAGATAAAGGAAGGAGAGAGCTGGCCAGGAGGCGAGCAAGCGAGCAAGCGAGGGAAGGAGAGAGAGGCCTGCTGGGGCCCCAAAGGAATATTTGCATCTGTCACTCACAGGGGGTGCCCGGCAGTACCCCCTGGCCTGATGCGGGTGTCCCCATCTGCCCCTCTCTGTAGATATGGACTTTTGGGGAGATGAGAATAATTCCCCCAAATTATCCAGGATCCAGTTTAGGGGAAATTCTCCAAATGTACTGGAATTTTCGTCCTGTAAAGACGAGGTTTAGGTGTAAGACTGAAACCCTGGTTTCCATGATTTTAGGCCCCAGGATGCCCATCTCTGGGGAAGAGAGAAGACAGTGGGTTAATATCATTGAAGTTCAGCCCACAGCCTTCAGAACCCTCTGGGGACTCCAGAACCCAGGTTGAACCCTGATCTGAGCCAGGTACTCTGGCTTCTACCACCACTCCAGGGAAGGGCAGGTGTCCAGAGTGACTTTGGACTGTGCACACTAAGGAGGGACTGAATGCTCTGACCCCTGCCTGGGTCCTGCTCCACGCTTTCTGAGACTTTTCAGAGGGCTAGGTCCCTGGTGGGGAGAAGGACCTTCCCATCCTCTGTTCTCCATCTCTCCACTCATCACGTGTTAATGCATGCAAATAAACTTTTTCAAGGACCTACTATGTGCAGGCATGAGGTTAAGATGGTGAGCATCCTGCCTGCTTGAAGCAGTGCAGCTGGGGAGGTAGACACTCAACAGGTAGCCAGCCTGTAGGCCTCTAAGACAGAGAAGTAAAATAAAGGAAAAGGGCTTGTTGGGGTGTTAGGCACTGGAGCCCACTTCACCTGTCTCCCCCTCTAATGGACCCACCTCACAATGGCGTTGAACAGAGATGGTGCAAGCCCAGCCTTTAGCAAATACAGTGCTCAATAAATGGTGGTGCTTATGATTATTATCTGTTGGAGCAAGGGGGTAAAGGCAAGTCTCCCTGGGGGAAGTGGCAAATGTGCTGAGGTCTAAATGCTCAGCCAGTTTCCCCATCACTCATTCATTGAATACCAACTGCAGAACAACCCTGCCCAGCTCTGTGCCATGAGCTGCAGATTCCGAGCTGGTAAGACATGGTCCTTTCCTGGAGGTCTGTGTGGGTAAGAGCCAGCTGAGTGAACAGACTCCTGAGGGGATAATAGGTAGGCTCAGGAAGTCTACTGAGAAAAGATGAGATCTTGGAACAAGTCTTCTGATTCTGTTTTTCCATTTGTACATTGCTCAGTAGTAGCGTTATGACTGGAAGCTGGGAAAGGTGGGGCACAGAGAAAGGCGACGTAGGTAGAACTTGGCTGTGCTACTGGATGAGGGCCTGCCTACTGCCTCTGGTCTAGTGGCTTCCTGGGACCATCCAATCCTTTCAGCCCAACCCCCAGAGACATGATTGGGACGAAGGGGGCAGTGAGGCAGGGGAGGTCCGATGAAGTCAGAAGCTGGGCCAGGCATCAGTGGCTCCACCTGCTCTTCAGAAGTACCAGGGCACCTCTGCCCACCCAGGCTGCTCCCAAAGAAGCACCATGGCTCAGGGTTTCCAGCAGCGCCTGGAAGAAAGGAATGAGGGGCTGGGAAAGGCTTAGACAAGTCCCTACCTCCTCCTTTGGCTCTTCCTCCACCCCAGCTGACACAAAGCATCAGTCCCTGTCCAGTACACAGTAGGTGTGTAAATACCTGTTAAGTGCACAAATAATGAGACTCTAGAGGGAACGACTAGTGGCCTGGGTCCGAGTTTCTTCCCCAGGAAAAGCAGCTGAGAACAGTTATTTTGCCCCATCTGCCTGTTGCTTTGGGGGGGGGGGCAACAGGGACTACGCGTCCTTGCCAGCGACCTCTGGGCTCTCTCACAGAGGTGGGTCGTTGTTCCGTTGTTCCTCCCAAGTTTCAGATCAGCGCACGTGTGTGTATGAGTATAGGGGGGTCAGAGGCGGGAGTGATGGTGATAATGGGGGGCGGAATTCAGGGACGGGGTGATGGTGATAATGGGGCGGGAGGAGGAGAAGGCCTTTTTGGAGACTGAGCAAGATAGGAGAAACCCGCAAGGCGGAGTGCTCAGCAGAAAGACCGGGAGTCGGGTCCCCGTCGCACATGCACTCACTGCTGGAGAGCCGAGTGTACAGCCGTTCAGTCCAGTGTCAGCGGCCACTTCCCGGGGGTAGGCCCAGCGGGAGCGCACAGTAGGTGGCTCAGAGACCGGCCGTATAGCCTGAGGCGTGAGTGGACCCGGCCCCACGGTGGAGCCCTGGCACTTTCGGACTCGGGCGCACCGGTGGTCCAGCAAGCCCCTGCCAAGGGTCTCGGGACTCCATGGAGCAAGCGGCTCGAGGCGCCCCCCATCCCCGCGTGTCCAGACCCTAAGAGCGCGCGAGGGGACAGGGCAGGGATGGGGGAGGCGCCCACCCGGCCGCCCCCGCCCCTCCGGCGGGTCCCCAGACCCCTCCCCTAGCCCAGACCCCCAATCCCAGACCCGCCGGCCGCCCCGCCCCGGCCGCCCCGCCCCCGCCCCGGGCTGCGTCCGGGCCCCAGCTCCCAGCCGGGGGCTGCGGGCTCCGGCCGCCCGCCCCGCGCTCCCCCCTCGCGCCCGGTGCGGCGCCCCCCGCCCCCACCCCTCCCCCTCCCTTCCCACCTACCCACCCACCCTGCCGGCCCGTTACCCTCCGCCTGCTCGGGATCCTGAGCAGCCAGCGGCCACCGGCTCCGGCAGCTGAGTTGAGCGACTCGGCGCGGCGCGGCCAGCTCGACCTTCCACGGGACCCGCGGAGCCGCGTCGGCATCGCCACTGGGCTCCAGCCCTCGAGCCGTCCTCGCTCGGCGCCGCCCTCGGCTCGTGCGTCCGCGGCCGCTCGCGGGCCGGCGTGATCCCGCCGGGGCTCCCCGCGCTCCCCGGGCCGCGCGCCATGGGCAGCCCCCGCTCGGCCCTGAGCTGCCTGTGAGTACCACCGCCCCGTCCCCGCTGGCTGCGCGCCGCGCCCTCGCTCACCCCGCGCCCCTCTCTCTCCCGCCCGCTTTTGTCTCCCACAGGCTGTTGCACTTGCTGGTTCTCTGCCTCCAAGCCCAGGTAAGGCGCACTACACGGAGGCGGGGGCCGGGGCCAGCGGGGGACGCGGGTTGGCCAGGTCAGGCAGGGGCGCGAGGACTGACCCAGTGGCCAGCGCGGCAGGGCTGGAAGGAACCTTAGAAATCCAATTTCGAGCTACCCTGAGTTGGAAGCTAAGGAACAGAGAGGTAGTTCCCTGCCCGAGGTCACACAGCCAGTGAGTGGCGAGGCTAGAACCCAAGGTCTGGGAATCCAGTGCTGTCTCCCACGCATCCTAGCCAGCTTGGGGTGGATGGAGAATACCACCATGGGCAGCCACACCTGGCCGCCGAGGAAGGGGGCGGTCCTGGCATTCGTTGTCAGAAGTCGGGGTGACTGCCACAGGGACCCTCTCCGCGGCTCTAGGGGGAGGCTTGTGGCGGGTCTGGCCGAAAGATCAGGTGCCTAGGCCCTCAGCGCACTCAACATTTGCTCCGTAAATTTGTCTTTATAAATGTCAGGGGTCAGGCAGCGCTGCCTCCCTACTTAAAAGCGCCCTGCTCTTCTAGGAAGGCCCGGGCGGGGGGCCTACGCTGGGCAGGGAGCTGGCTTCCCTGTTCCGAGCTGGCCGCGAGTCCCAGGGTGTTTCCCAACAGGTGGGTCCAGATCCTTCCCCATCCCGGGGCTCATCCATACTAGGCTGGGTCTGCCCGACCTTCCTGGGTGGGGGTTGGTGGCCTGAGCTGGCATGTTGGGGGGACCCCCAGCCCCTGCCAGCTGCCTGGGGCAGTGGAGGGGGGTGCAGGGCGATGGGGGCCACTCGGGCCCCTGGGCAGAGTAACATTATAATGGCGTGTTGTGTATTTTTCAATTTCCTAAAGGTAACTGTTCAGTCCTCACCTAATTTTACACAGCATGTGAGGGAGCAGAGCCTGGTGACGGATCAGCTCAGCCGCCGCCTCATCCGGACCTACCAGCTCTACAGCCGCACCAGCGGGAAGCACGTGCAGGTCCTGGCCAACAAGCGCATCAACGCCATGGCAGAAGACGGGGACCCTTTCGGTAAGGCAAGCCGCACTGTGGGTAGGGTGAAGGTAGCTTGTGGGACATGCCCTCTTCCCCTCGCTGGCTTGATGTGACTGGACTCACCAGCCCCATCTGTGTGGGCCAGGGGCCTGCAGCCTCCCCAGCTCAGAAGGCAAGGAGTTAAGTAAGGCAGAAAAGAATTTTGGGGGTCAGCCGGAGAAGAGAGGGCTGGGGAAGGAACCTCAGGGAGTACTTGGCCCACAGGTGCCCCTTCTCTGCCCAGCAGATGAATGAATCCAGGAATTTCCCCTTACACCTCCCCCTTTCATACACCTCTCCCCAGCTGCAGGTGGAAGCAGAGGGTTCAGGGGGAGGAGGCCCAGGTTTAAGGGAAGCTCTTGAAAGAGGATATGTCGCCAGGGTCCACAAAAGGAGAGTGGGAAAGAGAAGGGAGAGAAGTCCCCCCAACTCTCCTAGCTTGGAGGGGGTTTGCTGTGAACCTTTAAATGCTTTGATCAGAAGGGTCAATTACACATGAGGACTAGGCTTGGAAAGGGGCCCTCCCTGCTCCACTTACCCAGGAACCTACGAGGTCTGTCAGAGCAGGGCTCCCAGCTCCCGTTGGGGTGGTGAGTATAGGGAGCTACTGCGGGGTGGAGAGGCTGGGGACTGATTGATTTCTAAAACATTCAATATTCCTGCCTTGAAACAAGGCCAATTTCCAGAGTCCTGGATGTACCAAGAGAAAAGCAAGCCCTCTGGGCGGCTGGTGTTGTTTTTAGAGAGTGATTATTGTGAGTTTAAAAACCTTTAAATAATGACCAAGTTAAACAAGCATGAAAGGAGAGGGGAAGACTCTATTAAAATGTAATAAAAAGGTGAGGCATTTTAAGAGCTAAGAAGAAAAATGAAGAATGATATAAAACAGAAAAAGAACGAGCCTTTTTTCAGATGTGAGTTTGAAAAGAGTTGCAAGTCTGTAAATGTTAAAAAAGAGGTTCAAGATTGTTCTCTATGAATCTCTGGAGAGACCCCCGCGTCTGGCAGAGCGATTAAAACTCTTCTTACTTTCACCTTTTTTAACATTTCCTGAATACTTTCTCCTCTTCTCGAGCCAGTTTGGGGGATCGAGTATGTCTCGCTGCATTTTTTCTGCGTCGACGTAGCTGACTTCCCTTCAAAGCTGGAGAAGGAGACATAATTTTCCTGGGATAAATCTGTCACTGGGTGGAAGAATAGGTTTGAAAATGTTAAGCTTTCCAAAAGCCCAGTCGAGAAAGCCGCTGTAAACTGTGGCCCCAGCTCCCCAGATCCTTCCAGGAAGGAGAGTGGGGGTTCTTGGCAGTGGGGGTGGGGAGGGCCTGCCCGGTGGCCCAGCTTCCCCGCTGGGCTGGCAGGGCCAGCCTACCGTCCCTTTGTCCCTCCAAACTGGCTGCTAGCTGCCCTTCTCAGCTTCCAAGGAAAGGGAATGAATGCCTGGCTTCTTCTGGGTTTGCTCCATTAGAGCAAATGGTCCAGATCCTTGGGTTTTGGGGAGGGAAGAAGAGGCTAAATAGGCCATGGGGGATCTCGTCTTCAGACACCAGAGGTGTGGTGTCACTTCTCTCCTTACCACGTATAGGAGGCTTCTCAGACATCTCGGTCCCTTCCTGCCCAACAGGAGTAGGAGCTGGAGGGCCTAAGAGCAGAGACCTCGGGTGTACAGCCAGCACAGGAAGAGTCTGGGAAAGAACAACAGAGAGGTCCCAGCAGCTTCCTTATGGCTCCCAAGAAGGAACAGAGGGGCCTACTCCATCCCTGTCTGCCCCATTTGACCAGAATCCTCTGAGTGGGATCCTCTCTTGCCCTTCTCCCGCCAGTGTTCTTCCTGGCCCTTAAAAGCAGCTGCTCCTTGCTCTGGAAGGCAGACCAGAAGAGGGATGAGCAGACTGGCTGGGTCCAAGAGGAGGTGGGTGGGAGGAGAGGTGACAGCTGCATTTCCCGGGGCTGACTTGGAGCCAGACTGGGGACTTGGCCACTGGGTCCCAGCTCAGTGCTTATGTGAAGGGGGGTTAGTCACAGGCTGGGCATTGAAGGTTGCCTTGCTAACCTTGGTGTCCATACACTCCTCCCCATTAGTTTCAGGAACGTTGTCAGTGCAGGCTGGGAGGCAGCTCTGGGAGTCCCAGAACTGCTTTCTCAATGAGGGAAGAGGCTGGGCTCTGCAACAGGGAGGGCAGTAGACCCAGCCCCTTCTGTCCCATCCCAAAGGGCTAAGTCAGCCCTCACTCCCTTTTTGGGGACAGCCTCAAAGGGAGCAGTTATACAGAGAGTGGACAGGGATGAGCTTTTGTGGCAAGTTGGCTGTCTGAGGGGAGGAAAGAAGGGGAAGAAGGTACAGAATTCAGCTCCCTGTCTCCTGGCTCTCCAGACTGAGAGGCAAGCCTGATTTCTCCTCTCCTCACCCACAGAAGAGGTTTGATCACTGGGATGAGAAGCTCAGCTGTGATGCAGGTTGAAAGAGGAAAGACCATAGAGTTGTTGATTTCTGGACACTGTGGCTGGGGATTGTGGTGACTGGGCAGCATGGGGTAGAGGCAGGACCCTCCCAGCTAGTGTCTGAGTTCTGGGAAAGCAGCATGCTATGGGCTGTGTTAGGGAGAACTGTCCCATCCCTATCACCTTCTCCGTAAGCAGAGCAGGGGTGGGGGTGGGGGCTTGACCAAGGCTGTTAGAACCCAGGTACCAGAAACAGGAGAGAGTGCCTTTACCTTTGGCCTCAGGACTGGAGGTCACCACTGCACCCAGATGTTTCTAATGATCTGTGAGGCATGTGCACATAATATTTTGAGTTGTAAGTATCCTCAGAGATCTTTTGATTCTCAGGAGAACAATATTCATGAAGCCTCAACATAAAAGTCATTACTGTCTGGTTTTAAAAGAGGGTATTTTAATTTGATGGCCCCAAGAACACTCTGCAGAACCCAGTTGGTACACCATTACCTCATGCATCCCCCTCTGTAAACCCAGGTGAGGGGCCTGAGGCCCAGAAAGGGGACTTGACCACAGTTGCACAGCATACTAGTAGCTGGGCTGGGGCTAAAGCCTGTGTCTTGGGTACTGGCCCTTGGAGAAGTTGCTGCTGGGATGTGACAAGTCTGTAGGTCAGCTGGGGTAAGGACCTGGGACAGTCGGGGTCAGGGAGCTTCCAATAACCTCCAGCCTCCATCCCCAACAGCAAAGCTCATTGTGGAGACAGATACCTTTGGGAGCAGGGTTCGAGTCCGAGGAGCTGAGACGGGCCTCTATATCTGCATGAACAAGAAGGGGAAGCTGATTGCCAAGGTGAGGCCCCAGAAAGAAGGGGAGCCTTTGGGGCCTGGGGATCGAGCTGGGCTGGCTGAGCTCTTCCAGGATCTCAACAAGGTGGGCAAAGAGACACAGGGCCACCTTGGGGTTACCTAAGGATTGGGAGGGGGAGGTGAGGGAGAAGGAAACTGCTTGAGGGATGAAAAGCTATAAAGGCAAAGGAGGAAGAAGGAAGGCTAGGCAAGGGGCTGGGAGGAGGTTGGTAAATTCCATATATCTTTTTAACAAATCGCCAAATTGCTTTGCTATTATGTCCAATTACATGGTACCAGCATTTGGAATGTTCAGCAAGCCGCAGGCCCAGCCCATCGGCCCAGCTCTGAAATGGCCCCATTAGTCACGGCTCCTCTCCAGCCTCAAGCTCCCCGCTTGCTTGTTGGGCTTCTGGGGCTCAGTGTCTCCTCCCAGGCCTCCCCTCCCCCATAGGGTGGCTGCCCTGGGGCCCCACAGCCGGAATCCTGAGGTGGGCAGGTGGGGAAACGGTGCTAGCAGCTCTGGCCAGACTCATGGGCAGGAGGCCAGGGCAGGCAGGGTCTGGGCCCCCTCTCTGCCTCTCTGTGTAGGGGCCCAGCCCCTCCGTAGATGGCCATGTGTCACTGCTGCCCGGGAGGACAGGAAGTTGCCGGGTGGGCTGCGAGTTGTGAGGGATTAGAGAGCGGGTGCCTGGGCAGGGGGTGGGGCTGCAGCTCCTGCCCACCCTGCCATCTGCTGGGGTGCCCACCTGCTGTCTGGGGCCGCCTGCCCTCTGCCTGTGATGGGGGGGCTCCGGACAGAGCCCAGTAATGCCGTGTCTGGCCCCCCTACCTGCAGAGCAACGGCAAAGGCAAGGATTGTGTCTTCACGGAGATCGTGCTGGAGAACAACTACACGGCCCTGCAGAACGCCAAGTACGAGGGCTGGTACATGGCCTTCACCCGCAAAGGCAGGCCCCGCAAGGGCTCCAAGACGCGGCAGCACCAGCGCGAGGTCCACTTCATGAAGCGGCTGCCCCGCGGCCACCACACGACCGAGCAGAGTCTGCGCTTCGAGTTCCTTAACTACCCGCCCTTCACGCGCAGCCTGCGCGGCAGCCAGAGGACTTGGGCCCCCGAGCCCCGATAGGCGCCTGCCCGGCCCCTCCCGCAGCCCCCAGCGCAGAGATTTCCATCTTGAGGGAGCACAAACAGAGAAACTCAAGCAAGATGAGGTCTGCGCTACTGAAGGCTGGGGAGGAGCTGGGGGAACCCCGGGTTCTAGTTGTTGATAATTGTTTGCTGTTGGTTTTTTTGTTGTTTTTTTTTTAAAAACAAAAGAGAGGCTCTATTTTTGTATTCCACTTGGCTGTGGTGTCTTCTTAACTCTCAGGAAGGTCGGTTAGTGGCCCAGAGTGGGATTGGGGGGGTTGTTCCCAGGGAGTTGGGGGGCTTTTTCTAGTCCAGCAGAGGTGCTCATGGGCCCCCAGCACCTGCAGGGCAAGCTGGCCAGGCAGCCAGGGACTCCACTGTACCTCCAGGTGAGGGGCAGGGAGGAAAGGGTCAGGACTTAGGTCATGTGTTTTAAAGGTGGGTGTCAGTGGGCGTAGGTTGTGTATTATTTACTATTAAATGACTGAAATATTTATTTAACTTTCATATTAAAAATGCGTGTTGGCGAGTGAGTCCTCCTGTAGTCAGCCTCCCTCCTCCCCCTGCCCTACTCCATCTGGGGGTGGGGTGGGGGCTGGGAGATGCAGCAAATCGGGCAGCAGTTCTGACTGCAGACTCCCTTCAGCTTAAGGACTCATACCTGTCAGCCGCCCTCATCACTGTCTCTGGAGGGGTTTTCCTGGGAGGATGGAAGCAGGGAAAGGAACAAGAAGAGGCTCTTAGCTGTTCCTGGGATCTTTCAGAACTAGACTTCCGAGCTTTTTACAGGAGTTATTGCTAACATTTCCCCAGGCTGCCTCTGGGCCACAAATGATGACTCTGCTAGGACCAGAGCTTCTGTCATGGATATAATGCGTCTAAAAAAGCGCCTCTCTGTGTGTGCCTAGGTCTGGGTGGGAGACAGATCAGACGTGCCAGAACTGGCTCCAGAAAATGAAAGAAAAGAGCAGCTGCCAGGGTCCAAGGTGGGGGTATGTAGGAAGGAGGACCTCCAAGGCTGGTGTTGACAATTGTGACATGGAACAAGTGTTAACTTTTGGAGATCTGGTTAGAGAGCTGTGAGCAGAAGGTGCTGAGCTCAGGTGCTGCATAAGAGCCCAGGGGACTGCAGTGCAGGGAAAGGCTGCCACTACTGGAGAGATGGGGCCCAGAGGGAGAGGAACCGGGCATGGGGAGGGAAGGGAAGCTCGCAGTTCAGCCAAGAGCAGAACTCAGGCTGGTAGAGCAGGTCATAGTGTGGGCAAGAGGACTGCTCTATGGTGGGTGGAGGGGGTGTGTTTGGATGTGGATGGTGACACTGGTATCATACCACAACATGGTATGGTTGCAGGTCTCCTGAGGGTAGCACTGGTCCAGTCTTCATAACAGGTCTCCCATTCTGGCTGCTTCTGCTGCTTTCTTTGAGGGTGCCCTTGGGCTGGTCCCACAGCCCAGTTCCTGAGCTAATCCAGAAACTTTGTCCCTCTGGGCCTCTGTTCTTTGGCATCTCCTTTGGGCGGGGGACACCCTAAGGCTTCCTGACCATGTGGGTTTCCTAGAATTGCAGCTGCTAGTGCCCTCCAGGTGGATCATGAATTCCAGGGTTCAGTGGGATGCCTTAGAGTTGAGAGGTTGGGGGGATACTCTGGGGTCTATCCATGCCACCTCTTTGGCCTGCTATAGGGGTGAGGGCCTTTAGATAGAATAGGCTTCTCCTGGTGCATAGACACTGGAGATGTGAGAGGGGGCTCTAGACATCTCTCTTCCAGCTCCCCCAGCTCTTAGTGCCTCCTCCTCGGCTCCATCCCCTCCCCTCCCCCTTTAATTAATTCTGGGTGAGCAGCCCGGCTTTATTGTGCAAGGAGCTGGGGTCTCACTGTGGGAAAAGTCACACCTTCTGAGCAGCTTCTGATGCCATGCAAATGAAGAGACCGTCCAGGAAACCTTTCATCTGCAGGCCACCGCCTGTCCAGCCCCCAGCCCAGTAATTACCCACATTTCATTTGTTTGAGAGCAATTCCTGGGGGAAGCCATAGGATAGGAGGCAGTCTGGGGTGGAGTGGAATGTCAGGCTCTCCCTGCCTGTGATCCTGGCCACAAAGTGGGGCAGGCTGGGCCAAGGCTGGTCACTGACTAGGCCAAAGCCCCCCTGAAGCCCCCAGGCTGGCAATGCCTGAGTACTCCAGGGTGGTGGGGCAGAACTGTGCCATGGTTGTCATGCGGGCTGTTCAGAGAGCTCGACCTGCCTGGTAGAGAGGAGAGTGATGACTGATGAGGGAGTGGGGTTTAGAGATGGATAGGGCAGTGGGTATCTGGTCCATGAGGCTGCCTGAGGCTTTGGGAAGGGGTTGGCTCCCGGCAGGACCCCAGGCCAGGGACCCATGGGCATAGAGCCCAGAGCAGTGGGGCTAGGCTGGGCTAGAGCACCCACCACCTTGTTTATCTTTGAGTTGCTGCCTCCACAGAGCCCTCACTAATGGGGTTTTACAGCCCACTCAAGCTGCAACTGGCCAAGAATCAATCATTACCGGCACTTAGTGGTTTGATAGTTAACAGCCTGAACTGAAGCCAAACTGGTTGTTAACTGTGATAACAACTGATTTCAAGGGGTTATTGCCGGCCCAATATGCTCAGCCCATTTATTTCAGGGAAAACAAGCAGGGAGCTGTTGCAAGGCCCAGAAAAGGGAGGAGGGCTGGGCTTTCCTCAGCCAAAAGGCCTGCCACTCTGTCTTGGAGTGGGTGCTAGTGATGAGGGCCTCGGGGGCTGGATGAGGTACGCATGAAGGCTTGACCTCCCAGAACTCGTTGAAGACCAGTGCTCAGGTGCAGGAGATCCACATAGAAGGCCTTCTCCACTCCTCCCTCATCAGTTCTTACCTTGTCCTGCTTTCCCACCTCCCCTTCCTTTCTCTTATAGCAGCACTTCCTAAGAGGCACTCACAGGAACTGACTCCCTTTGAAGAGGAGCCCAGGCCTAGTGGCCAGGCCTCTGTTTGTCCCCACTCAGCAGCTGGGGCCCAATTCCTCACCCATGACTCCCTCACCAAGGCTCCAAGGCCAAGCCAGAACCTTGCCTCTCATTTCAAAGCCAGTGAAGACTTTGCCTAAGCCTTGACTAGAAAGAAGGAGCAGTTCTCTCCTTTCACTCCACCAGTCCTGCTCATCCCTGCTTCCACCCTCAGCCGAATGGCTGCAAGTGGACTATGACCAAGCGTCATTCTAGAATGCTGCTGTAGCAAAGGACCAGGAGTTCTCCACTGTCTACAGGTAGACAATGTGAGACCCAGAAGTCACATAGCTGGTGCCAACGCTAGTTCGTACTACAAATTAGGTCTTAATTCTTAGACCCAGACTGCCTCTTGAGGACTAATTCCATTCATTCATTCACTATTTATCGAGTGCCTATTATGTGCCAGGCAGGCTCTGTTCTGGGTAAAGGGGACAAAGCAGGAAACAAGAGACAAAAGCCCCATGAAGTTTGTATTCTAGTGGAGCAGGGTGGTACAGAGCAAACAGTGTATAGTATAGCAGACACTGACAACCACTACAGAGAAAAATGCAGAGAAGAGAATGAGAGTGAAAGGTGGAGTAGGGTAGTAGCAAGTTAAAATAGGTTGGCTAAAGAAGGTCCCACTGAAAACTTAATGTTGGAGCAGACAGCTGACTAAGGTAAGGCATTCAGATATCTGGAGGCGGTGCCATCCAGGTAGTGGGAAAAACAAGTGCAACGGCTACTTGCATTAGGGGAAGAGCAAGGAGGCCGGTGTGGCTGGAGGCAAGCGAAGGGTGGTTATGGGCGTGTGTGTGTGTGTGTGTGTGTGTGTGTAGTGAGGGGTAGGTCGGGAACAGAGAACGATGGAAGCTGAGGGGAGACCAGAGAGATAGAAGGGGTGGGGATGGAGGGCAGATCTTATAGGGTCATTGAAAAGACTTTAGTTTTGACCCTAAATGAGATAGTAGACCATTGGGGGGTTTTGAGTAGTAGGGTGACATGATCTGAATTTTTAACATGATCGCTTTGGATGCTATGTTGAAAATAGACCGTAGCAGGGCAAGGGAGACCAGTTATGAAGTTACTGCAGTAATCTAGGCGAGAGATAATAGTGAATTAGAGATGGTGGGAAGACATTGAAATTTTGGACCTTTTTTGGCAGGAGAGATGATAGGATTTGCTGATAGATTTGGATGTGGGCTGCAGGAGAAAGAGAGTCGAGGGGTTTCCAAGGTTTCTAGCCTGAGCAACTGAAAGGATGGAGGGGCCATTTACTGAGATGAAGATTCCAGGAGGGGCAGATTTTGAGGGGAAGAGTAGGAGTTTAGTTTTGGTCATGTTAAGTCTGGGCTGACTAAATAAATATACAAGTGGATATGTTGAGTAGGCAGTTGTGTATGAGTCTGGAATTCAGGGGAGAGGTCTAGTGTGAAGATATAAATTTGGGAGTATTCAGCACACAAGTGATTTTAAAAGCCAGGAGATGGAATGGATTCTCTAGGGAGTGAGCATAACTAGAGAACAGAGAGCTCCAAGCCTGAGCCTTGGTATACTCCAAACATTCAGAGGTGAGGGTGAAGGGGGAACCAGCCAAGAAGGTCGAGAAAATATGGCCCATGAGAGAGGTGGGGGAAAACCAGGAGAGTGTGGTATCCCGATGATATAGGAAAAAGAACAGTTTCTGAGCCTGAAGCTTTTCAATAGGGTTAGGGAAAAGTTTTACCGTCATCAACAGTCCCCCTACCTCCACCAAGCCCAGGGCCAAGAGGAAGTGGCTGACAAACAGGTCTGGTTTAACCTGGGAGTCTTCTTGACTCTTGTCTCAGCCTCCCCCTGCCTCTCATCCCATCCTGCTACCTTTACCTCCAGAACATATCTCAAGTTCAATCCATCTATGCTTCTACTTATCGACTGCCTCCCTGTTCCAAGCCTTCTTCAGCTCTTGTCTGGCTTAGGGCAACAGCCCCCCGAGTGCCTTCACTAGTTCTTCTCTTATCCCCCTACAATCCTTTCTGTACTCAGTAGCCACAATTTCCAAAACAAAAATCTGACGGTGTTATCACCATATCTATAGGGGTTGAAGGGCTGTCTCTTCTAGGATTGAATTCAAACTCTTTCCCATGGCCTGTGTGGTCCCCTGTCTGCCCATCTAACCTTACTGCTTAACCACTCTCCCTCTCACCTGCTGCAGGCTGGCCACACTGCCTTCCAGCTAAACAAGCCAGACTCGAATCTGCCTCAGAGCCTTTGCACTTGTTCTCTCTGCTTGGAATGTTCTTCTAGATGGTTGGATGGCTGACTACTCATTATATAGATCTCTGCTGTCACTCCCTGCTTTATTTTGTTAATTTTATATGTGTGTGTGTGTGTGTGTGTATGTGTGTATATATATATTAGCAATGTGAATTGCATGATTGCACAGGCCATTACAAAAAGTCTGTTACTGTTTCCTTTTTTGCTCCTGGAACAGTGGCTAGTGTCTTCACCACTATCTTTTAAAAAGTTTGTTTGTTTGTTTGTTTGTTTACTTATTTATTCCCTCCCCCCTTTGGTAACCATCAGCTTGTTCTCTATACCTATGGGTCTATTTCTATTTTGTTCTGTTTATTCATTTATTTTTTTATTTTTTATTTTTTTAATTAAATTTATTGGGGTGACAATTGTTAGTGAAATTACATAGATTTCAGGTGTACAATTCTGTATTACATCATCTATAAATCCCATTGTGTGTTCACCACCCAGAGTCAGTTCTCCTTCCATCACTATATATTTGATCCCCCTTACCCTCATCTCCCACCCCCATTTATTTTGTTTTGTTAGATTCCACATATAAATGAGATCATGTGGTATTTGTCTGTCTCTGTCTGACTTATTCACTTACCATAATACCCTCTAGGTCTATCCACGTTGTTGTAAGTGTTTAATATACTTATCACTGTCTGATATTATCCTGTTATTTATTTCCTTCCTTTGGTCTTTCTATCCCTCTCAAGAGAGCGGGGACTTTGACTTGCTCATTGGTGGCTATCCAGTGCCTAGAACAGGGTCTGGGATGTCATTGGTGCACAGCAATCCACTAATAAAATGAGAGCAGACTCAGAGGTTGTTGAGTGGAGAAGGTGGGTTGGGAGTTCTCTGTTTTCAGGACTTGGGTCAGGCTTTAGGAAATGCTGGAAAGTCAGGGAGACTTGAGGATAGTCCTGGGATCAGTGACCCTCTGAGCCCATTTAGACATGCATGATTTTCCTAGAAGAGGGTCCAGGACTGTCCAACACAGGCTCATCCCCATTTTCTCAAGCTGCAATAAATGTCTCTAAAACCTGGACAAATGAGTATCTAAGTAGGGCCTGTTGGGATTGATGTCTCAGAACCTCCCAAAATTCTGCCTCCTTTTCTGTCACTGGGTTTCCATAGCAACCAGGGGACTTCAAAGGAGAGAGTGAAGAGGAATTAAGAGCCAAAGAGAGCAGAGGAGAGAGGAGGAGTAAGTTGTAGTAAGACAGATGGGGAGCTGGCAGGAACTCCTTGGGGGATCCCCAAGTCCCACATTACTGTGGAGGGTTGTGCCAATGAGGTCCTTTGGGTTACCCCCTTCCCCATCTGGATCTCTTGCTGACCCTCAAAAATGAACTGTCCCTCTGGGCAGGCCGCAGAGGTGACCCTCATGCATGCCCCTGCCTATGGCCGGCAGGTGCTGAGATGGGCTCAAGCTCAGTCCTGCGGTCCGTCTCCGGCCTGCTCCCACTCAGCCCCTCTTTCTGCAATAGTGAAACAAGCTGGCTGGGGCTACTGGATTGGTTGGGGGAACTGTGTTTCTTTTCCCTTCCTTCCTTGGCTGTGGGTAGTAGGGGGGAGGGCATGGAGAGGGGAGGAGAGTCAGGGCATTATTCTATGCCAAGTGACGTCCCTAGCTTTGGCACTTGGGGAGTAAGGCCCCTAATATCGAAGGCTCAGATGAGCTCTACTTTGGGGCCTGGCTGGAGGTGCTCAGAACAAGGGCCCAGGACTGGACGCTTTGAGGGGGCAAGTCCCAGCCTGGATAGGTTCTCTGCGTGGTTTGCAGCCTCCCGCTGCCTTGAGCCCAGAAGACCAGAAAATGCCTGGGAGTGGCGGAATGGCAAGCCCTCGAGGAGCCAGGGCACTGGGCCCTGAGACCCAAGCCAACTGCCTGGAGAACCAGCCAGTGATTTTCAAGGGTGGGAGTGGCCAGGGCCAACACCAAATTCCAGCTGTCCCTCTGTCTGCCCACAGGCACACAGCTCCCAAACGCAGGCTCGAAACCTCTACCTTCTTGGACTCCTCCGTTTCTAGTCACAGACATTTAATCATTTCAATTGGACAAACATAACCAACTCTTGCTAAATCTTTTTTCATGGAGAAATCTCCCTGTCCCATCACAACCTACCCCTGGCCATTTCATGCCCTCCTACCTGTCTCCCTGCCCAGTGTTTCCCTGAGCATTTTTGTACCCCCTCCCCCTCCTTGGCTCCCGCAGCCCACAGTAATGAAGAACACGCTTATAAAACATTCATTGTGGGTAATACACCATGTAGGGTCTGCCTGATCTCTGTTCCGATAGGAGAGGCTGGGTCAGTAGCCTGCGTCTCTTAGGCTTCTGAGGGTTTGGGCTGACTTCTCTACTTGGGCTCAAGTTCCAGATACTTCCATTAAGCCAGGCCTGATCGTCCCTGGTCGGGTGGAGGGTGGTGGGTGGAGGGCCTGGGCAGAGGAGAAGAGAGGGCTCCTGAGAAGAGGTGCTAGCAGCTCCAGGAGGGAGAGGTGCCTTCTAGGGGTGCTCCTAGGAGAGGCATGACTGGTAGCTGGGGCTCTGAATAAAAGCGGGAAGATGAGATGAAGCCGTGACCAAAAGGCTAAAGCCCAAGTTTGGTCCTAAGAGTGAGGAGTGTCAGAACGTAAGCATTGGTGTCTGGAATTGTGTTTTTTTGCCCTGGGGAGCCTGGTAAGATGGGAGTGTACACAGGTGTGGGAGGGTGGGGAGGGTTTGGTGTTGGTGGTAGGCCCTCATCTAGGAGCCTGTCCCAGGAAGCAGGCCTCCATGTGGGGGCACATTCATCAAACCAGTGGAGTGGGTAGAGAGAGGGAAGGGAAAAGGAATCTTTTATTACTGTCCCCAGCACCCCTGGAATTTGCACTGACATTGATGTGGCACCCCCCAGGCCTCAGCAAAGTCAGAGAAGGAATTCAGAGAAATAGCTATAGGAGCAGCCAGAAGTCAGCTGTGGTGTGATGGTTAGGAGTCAGACAGAACTAAGCTTGAATCTTGGATGCCTAACTGTGTAAATGGTGTGAGTCATTTCACCTCTCTAAGCCTCAATTTCCTCACCTGCAGAATGGGGGACACACTCCACCTTATAGAACTGTCATGAAGATTAGAGTTTCCAGGAGAATGGAAGGTGTCTAACAGTGGTGGCTACTGTGGGGAGGGACCCTGGGGAAGGGTTGGGCCAGCTGAGCTAAGTCCTTTTGAGCCTGGGTTTGCACAGTGATATCATTCAAGAGGCATCGTGAGGAGCCAGGAGGAAGGCAGTCTCCAGAATGCTGTTTTCCTGGGAAAGCAGCTGTGGAGGCCCCAGGACCCAAGGTAGCTAGGAAGCTGGGTGAAATACAGGGCAAGGTCCTTCATGCACATAAAGCCTGACGTCATCCAAGCAGGTGTGCCAGCCCAAGGCCTGAGGCCGTGAAGGCCTGGCAGAACTGAGAGGGCAGATATGATGGTATCCTGCAAAGGGGGTGGTCTTCCTGCTCACTCTCAGAGGCTGGTGTGCAGGTCCTTACCGCTCTGTTCCTCAGGCCTGGCCAGGCCTCTCCTCTCCCAACCCCCAAAGCAGCCCACACGAGTTGGGGAGAGTTGTCTGGAGTTGGAAAGAATGGAAGGAGAGAGGAACATAGGCAACACAGAGAGTCAACATCCAAGATTTCTTATCTTTCCTTCCAGCCAATGCCAACCTTTTTCTTTCCCCAGGTCCTTACACTAACATGTTGAGAAATTTATTGGGCACTTCTAGGCTAGGCATTAAAGCAAGTGTTGGGGAGCAACGGGTGAGCAAGTCAGATAGACCCCTGACTCCCATCTAGTGAAGATGGCCCCAGTTAGACAGTCATTTCTCAGGAGGGGTGGGAGAGGCTGAGACAGAGGAGGAGCAGGGGTTGTGTGAGGAAGGCGGGGTCTAGAAGAGGAGGTCAGGAGGGCTCAGAGTTGAGGCCATGCTGAGTCTGAGGCAGCCTGGTGGAAGAAAGGACCCTCGCGGGCTCTGATGGAGTTCAGCTCAATGTGTCTTAGTCCCACCTCCATTCTGTGCACACCGAGCATTGACATGCTGGAGATAAAGGGGAGACAAGGCAAAGTCCCTTCCTTCAGGTGCCCCGTGTTTTTGGGGTTCACAGATTAGTAAACCTGTAGATGTCATAGCACGTGGTATAGGCAAAACTCGGGTTAGCAGCAGGCACTGCACTTGACTGGATTATGAACACGATCGCGGAGAAGACAGGCTTTGAGAATGAGCAGCTATGGAATCCTTAGGGAAATTCATTTTTCCTGAACTTTAGTTTCCTTATCTAGAAGGTAAAATGTTCGAACTCTTTCTGTATCTAGAATGTGGAAAGTTTGAACTAGATTTGTTTTCAAAAAAAATTTTTGACAGCAGAACCTTATTTCCAGAGGAAAACCTGTGTAGAAGCCTATTTCATAATGTAACCAACGCTTGCTTTGGTGGGCTTGGGAATGGGGATCCCCTGTTTCTTCCTCATGCCTAACATCTCTTCTGGGGCATGTCATGAAGGAGGTGGAGCCTCTGAGCCCTTCAGGGTTCTCTCAGACACCCAGGGGAAGATGATGGCAAGGACCCTCTAGAAAGGAAGGCCTGGGTTGGCTCCAAGCTCCCTGTCCAGGGCCACCCCTCAGCCCCTTTGGGAAGATGCCTCCAGGACAAGCAGCTGAGCCCACTCCCGCCTCAGAGCACCTGGACGAGCAGGCTGTTCCCACAGCCTCTCAGAGAGGCTCCCATCTCTTCCTGCACTGACCACTCACACCCAGGGATTTTCTTAACCAGAAACTTCCATTCGGAACAAAGCTCCCAGGAATGAAACCTGAGCTGCCACTGAGAGGCTCCCAGGCTGACTGGGAAGTGGCTGGGAAAGGGAGGGAAAACTTCCAAAGCACTGGGAGCCTCAGGGAGGCCGTGAAACCCGAAGACAAACGACCAGCCAGTGGACTGGTGCTGTGGAGCTGCCACTGCCTTCTGCAGAACCAAAGGTCAGGGCTGAGTGGAGTGGGAAAATGAGGGGGAAGTGCACCCCCCAGGCTTTTCAAGGGGAGAGTAATTGGTGCACCTGTGGCTAGGGCCAATATCCCCTGTGAGGCCCTCAGGGCTGGCCTGCAGTCACTCAAGCTGCCCCCTCCCTTCTCCTCTTCCCCCCGACCCCCCCTTCCAGCTGCTTCCACTTACTCCAGTGGGTTGCTGGAGCGGTCAGTGAACCCAAAGGAGGGGAGAGAAGTGTAATAACCATAGTTACCATTTATCGAGCACCCATCAGGTTCCAGGTGCTGCATATGTCAGTTCGAATCCTGAGGACAGCCCTGCCAAGGTCAGTACTACTCGTTCCGTTTTACCGATGGGGAAATTAAAGCTGAGAGAAGTTAAGCAACTTGCCCCAAGTGGTAGAGCTAGTTAGTGGTTGACCTAGGATCTGAACCCAGGGCTTTTGGACTCTAAAGTACTAAAGCGCCTCTGCCACTCTGCAGTCTTAAAATCCCGCCTTAGAGCCCAAGGACTTTAATGAATTTCCAGATAAACTCCTTCAAGCCATGGCCTGAGCCAGAGGAAATGCTATGAATGGTCATGTCTCTAGTTTGGAGATCTGTGACCTTGTGAAAGTGGTCTCACTTCTCTGGGGCTCAGTCTCCTCATTTATAAGATATGATTCATAATAGTGCCTACTTATAGGTGGAGGGCCAAAAAGAGAACGCATAAAAAGTATGTAGAACAGTGCTGGGCATAGAGGAAGCACTCAATTAATGCTATGATTGTTACCAGCAGAATTCCTTTTCCCCTTTGCCTAAGCAGCCCAGAGCCCTTAGGAAGAAGCCCTCAGCAGGCCTAGTGGATTAGCCTAAGCTCATCTCCCTCCCTAACGGCCTCTGAGGATTCAGATGTAGGTTCGTAGAAGTCGCCTCGGAGAGCTAAGGCCATTGGGGTATTTTGGGAGCCAACAGGGAGCCTTCTGCTCCCACTTCCAGAGCAGTTCCAGGCCTGCCAGTGCCTGAGCCACCAAGCCTTCCACATAAGCGAGGCACTTAGCTGAGCTACTCATCTGCCGCAGCGGCACTCTGAAGGCTGACTGCGAGTTCCAATCCAGCAGAATGCTCTATTTCAGAGCATCCTCAGAACCGAGCGCACCTGGGAAAAGGGCAAAGGTGAGGTGGTTAGGCTGGGTCCCAGGGTCTGGGCTGTTGTATAGGCATGGGACTCCCCATGGTACTGCTGTGTGGCAGGCAGCTTTGGGCTCTGAGGAGTAGTTTTGCTGTGTTAAAGACCAGAAGCTTAGCCAAATGCTGTAGCCGGCTGAGTAGCTTTTCACCTGCCACCTCCCAAGCTCAGGCTTCCCGGAGGACTATGCTCTGGAATCAGCACCAAGAACGGCTCTGCATCACAGGTAGAGACTCTGCTGGTCCCTGGCTTCTGGTTGACATTAGTGACTGGGGCTGGGCTAAGAAACTAAGGATGCCATGTTCAAGGACAAATTTGAAGTCAGCATTTGTGATGCCTATGCTTGCGCCTGTGAAGTCAGTAGAAGGTGGCAACTGAGAATGGGTAGCAGACTGGGGAGGAGGACACTTCCCAGCTAGGGGCTGGCTCCTTGTGGCATGAGGGGCTTAAATATGCTGCTTTCCACAGCCGTGCACGGAGCCCTGGCCTCCACTCCACTTCTCATCCACAGGGGAAGCAACTATTTTGTTCCTGTTCCTGGGAAGTTTACAGTCTAGTAAGAGAAACTACGTATACAAGTGGTGGATATAAAATAGGCAATTACAAATGGGTGTACTTTTCAATTTATTCCAACAATTCAGTGCAGATGAGTCAGGTAGTATCGTTACCTTTTAAATATAAGAAAAATCAAAGTGTGAATAAAATATCAATATTGATACTGAGTATATACTCATAAATGTGGTAAGTGCTTAGGTACAAAGACTACAGTGTGTGGGAGTGTAGCATGATGCAATACTCAGGCCCTAAATGCTCAAAAATCTCCATTATTTTCCTTGCCCACAGGATAAAATTAAAATACATCAGCTGGACATAGAAGGCCCTTCACAATCTGGCCACAACTTTCCAAATTTATCTCCTTCCACTTTTGTGGGGGATTCTAGCGATATAGATCTTTTTACCATTTCCCAAATATTCCATGCTCTTCCATGCGTTTGTTTATTCACATACTTCTTCCTCTGCCTAGATGAACTTTTATGAACGCTTCAAAACTGAAAATTGTCTCCTTCCCATTGTGTCTCCCAGGCAATCCTCTGTGCTCTCACATATTCTGTTTATAACACTGAGTTATAACTGCTTATTGATAATTCTCCAAGTACTCTTGAAATATAGTAGGTGTTTCATGAATTTTCGTGAATGAATACATGGGGTCCAACTTGGATGCCTTCGTGCTTGGTCTTGCCATTATGGGGTAACCAAGAGGGCTGTAACCATGATCTAAGGAAACTTGACCAACAATGTCGTGTTTTGAACCCTTCAAAAATTAGAGGTAGTTTTAGAAAAGAAATAATAATAATAGCTATTATTTATTAAGTGCTTACTATCTACCAGGAACTGCGTCAAGCCCTTTATGTGCCTCATCTCATCTCTTCTTCACAATACTGTGTGGTACTTGTTATCCTCATGAGGATATTATCCCCTAAATAAGTTCTTATCCCTATTTTATAATTGAAGAAACAGGCTCAGAAAAGTGAAGGAACATCTTCCTGACACAGTTATGCAGTCAGGATTTAAATTCAGATCTCTTGGCCTTTAAAACCCTAGCTCTTAACTTCCAGCTTTTCTGTCTATGACTCCTCCAAGTGTGAACTTTTTCTTCTGTATTAAAGGGGAACGAAATCCCATTTGCCTAGTTAGAAACGCCACTGGCATGTTGTTTCTGAGCTGAATGGCATATGGACGAGGGCCGCACAGGCAGGCTGTGAGAGATCAGAAGTCCCAGCTTGATGTTTGTGTGGAGACCTTGACATGCACCCTTGAGGAGGGGGGGGTCACTACTCAGTACTTATGACCCTGGAATGGCCCAGGCTGATGGCTAAAAAAAAAAAAAAAAAAAAAAGACAACAAAACAGAAAACTGACTTGGGTTGACTGGGGATTCCCTCTTCAGGTTACAGGCACTTTGTTAGGAAAATAAAACCCCTCTTTGGAAGCTCAGAAGGATTTCACTTCGAGGACGGAACCTGGGTTCTATCCTGGCTTTTGTTACTAACCAGCTGTGTGACCTCAGTCAAGGGTTTTAACCTTCTAAGCCTTTGTGAGTGGGCAGAAAAATGGGCAAGAATACAATGCACTTAGGAAGGAAAGATCCAGATGACATCCAGAGAAGGGGAGTCTGAGTTGGAGTATAGGTCACCTGAAGAAAGACGCTGTGGTAGTGTCCCCATGTGCTGCTGAGGCTGAGATGTCTATTAGGAGCAGGAACCACGGGGAATGGGAGAAGAAACCAAAGACAAAGAAAACATTCTTTCCTCCAGGGGGATGTCAAAAGTAGGCCCGTCACAATTCCTCTGGAAAATGAAGCAGTGGGCACCTAGAAACTCCCAGTTTCAGGAAGAGCTATTTTCCCTTCTTTGGGCCTTTCTGCACCCAATACACTTTTCTATCTTGAAAGTGATTGCACTTTCTTTTACTTAAATGTCAACCTTGGGCTGGCCCGGTGACTCAAGCAGTTGGAGCTCCGTGCTCCTAACTCCGGTGACTCAAGCAGTTGGAGCTCCGTGCTCCTAACTCCGAAGCCTGCCAGTTCGATTCCCACATGGGCCAGTGGGCTCTCAATCACAAGGTTGCCAGTTCGATTTCTCGGGATGGTGGGCTGCGCCCCCAGCAACTAGCAAGGGCAAATGGACCTGGAGCTGAGCTGCGCCCTCCACAACTAAGACTGAAAGGACAACAACTTGACTTGGAAAAAAAGGCCTGGAAGTACACACTGTTCCCAATAAAAAGTCCTGTTCCCCTTCCCCAATAAAATTAAAAAACAGAAAAATGTCAACCTTTTCAGTAGAAAGTGAACTCCTGGGGGGAAGGAAACTTGACTTCTTCATCTATGTTCCTTAGCCTCTATACTGATTGCCTGGCACAGTGGGCACCACAATTGTCAGATAAATAAATGAATAAGTCTCAGGTGAGTAGAAAGAGTGCCAGAGTAGAGTAAATCTTTAAAGCTCTTTACGAAAGAGGAGGTACATTCAAGAGGAAATAGAATAACAAAATGGCTTGGGGAATTTAGGAGCAGAAAAGCTAAGAGCTGAGAATACCAATTCACACGATTTCTAGGGCCACCAGTGGCCACAGAATCTTTGACTGGGTACACTCTAGGCCATTCTTAGGCTCTTTGGATAAGATGTAAAGGCAGATGCCAGACAGAGCTCAGGATCATCTCTAACTGGAGTGACCATGTGTCCTGGTTTACACAGACTTTCCTAGAGTAATTATTAATACTTCAAAAGTGTCTTAGTCCTGGCTTGGATGACAAACTTTCTTTTTAGGTGGTATTCCGCCTCCTCTCCATTTTTTCTTTTTTGTTGAGATATAATTCACATGCCCTAAAATTTATCCCTTTAAAATGTATAATTCAGTGGTTCTAAGTATATTGACAAAGTCCTACAATCATCACCACTATCTAATTCCAGAGCATTTCATCACTCTAAAAAGAAACCTCGTACCCATTAGCAGTCACTCTCTAGTCCCTCCCTCCTCCCAGCCCCTGGAAACTACTAAATTACTTTCTGTTCTTATGGATTTACCCCTTCTGGACATTCCATATATGTGGATTTATCCAATATGTGGCCTTTTGTGTCAGGCTTCTTTTACTTAGCATAATGTTTTCAAGGTTCATCCATGTTGTAACATGAATTAGTACTTTGGACAATAAATTATTTAGTCACTCTACATATAGCTGTTAATATTGAGCTATTGCACTGTGGGTGTTCCCTTGGAGCCAAAGAGGAATTGAGATGAAGGAGCCAGGCTCAGATTCTCTTACTGGAAAGGCCATTCTGTTGGCTCAAGGCATAGAAACACCAAGGGGGGGATAAGGCAGAGAAGGAGCCTCATTTAAAACACTAGACTCGAGTTGGCATTTTTATTGGCTTTGAGGTCCTTGACTCCCTGATAGTAGTTATAGAGAACTGGCAACAGCCTAATCTATTGCCAGCTTCTTGGAGAAAAGTAGAACTTAATGAATTAAAAAATGAACCAGGAGAGAAATGAACTCTGGATTTGCGCATTTGCTCAGCCACTGGCTTTGTGTGATCTTGAATGGGTCCCTCTATTTTTAGTAAAATAAGTACCATAATAATAAGGAAAATCCCAAAGCTATTAGATTTTGAGACTCCTCATAGAATCTTCTAGTATTTGCTGAGCTGTTCTGTAAATGTGTAATGCTAAGATCCACACTCTTAGGGTAGGTTGGACCTTTTAAAGATATATATATATGATTTACACTGTGTGTGGCACTCCAATCACTTGGGTAGTTTGTGTACTAAGCAGTTAGGCCAGAATAGTTTTGATATACCTCACACTGTTTTAACGGCAGAGAAAATGTTATAGATGTTTCTGCAGATATTTTCCCTAATGCATTGAGTTCCTAGGATTAAAGGCTAATTTTTATACAGTTCTGCCTCTGCTACAATACCCAACACAAGGCTTTGCACAGACAGGGGCCCCACGTGTACAGGAAGGAAGAGAAGGGAAGGCAAAGCAAGTAATATTTGTTAGTGTGTGGAAGTATTTCCTCATCTTTAGGGGACTGATTAACAATCTGCCAAACGCTTGGGGGCCTGGGAGTGGGGAAACCGAGGAGGGCAGGGCATGCTAGCCAGGCCTGCTGGCTGAAAGCAGCAGACGGGTAATTTCCAAATGACCATTTCAAAGGAAGGTTGAATTTCTCCAAGATAAGAGGGAGAGCAGAGAGCATGCCTATATCTCTAACCCCCTGAGCTCACGGCCGTGATAACAGCTGTGGGGTTGGAAACCTAATGCTGATGAAAGAGTTAAAGGGTGGCTGCGGGCAGCTATCGGTGACACCGCTAGGAATTGAGCATGCTCCTGGAGCACGGCTGGGGACTGGTGTTACTCCATGAATAGAGGCCACTCTCAGGGAGTTTTTCCTGGAACAGAATGGGGTCAGGGAGCCGCTTGGGGAACAATGGTTGCCACCGACTAGCTGAATTTCTTACAATCACACACCATACCCCCTGATCAAATAGCTCCTTTGTCCGGCTGATATAAAAACATGTCATACAATGATGATTTGGAAGAATGACACGGGTTTGCCTTTCACAGAGATCAGAAGGGCTTGTTGTGCAGCAGGGGGAAAAACATCAGAGTCAAGGAAAACCTGGAGAATAAAAGGAGCAAATGGAAACAGACAGCCACAATAAGAAAGGGCTGGGTTGCTCAAAAGGCAGACAAGGGCTTGGTTACCAGCAGGGAGACGGAGCAGCCAGGCAGCTCCATGGAAGGAACAGCCTGCTGGCTGCCTGGTCACCAGTTTCACAGCGCCCCCTTGAAACTCTTGAGAAATTCAAAGAATTAAAGAAATACAATTTGGAGGAAGAGACGGTCCAAGGTAGCTGGTGTCCATCAGGCTGTGTGCACAGACCAGAGGGAACTTGAAGTGACCTGAGAGATCATTCTACTCATACTGTTATTTTACAGATGGGGGAACTGAGATCTGTGCAGGGATGGTAGCTTAGTCATTTACTTGGATTTTCTAGATTCAGGTCTTGTTTTATAGCTGCTTCTTCTATTTCCCTGACTTTGAAGATGGAAATGCTGCAGCTTCTCAAGCATTCTCTTTTCAGAGTAGAAAAGATGAGCTTCAAGAGGGTAAACTGGGAGTCCTGCCTGAACCAGTGATTCCTTACGTGATGGAACTCATGCAAGGCAGTGTATTTTTGTGTGCCTCTGTTTCCCTATCTATAAAGTTGAGGGCGCTCCTGAAGCCAGCTACGCAGCCATTAGTTCAGCCATCTTTTTAAAATACCTTCTGTGTATCCCACCCTGAATGAGAGCACCACAGAGAGGAGGAGAGGAGAACTTCATTAAAAAAGCAAGGCACAGTCACTGGACTCAGGCAAATGCTGTCTGGATAGACTGTGTGGACACCAAACCCGCTTCTCAGCTGAGACTTGTTATTGAGGTGGGCAGGTTTCCTGTCTGTTTCAGGTAGGTCAGACCGAGACTTTGTTGTTCAAAGAAAGAAGGCTCATATAGCAAGATTCCTGTAGCTCCCAGTCATCAAGGAGGTTTACAAAGAAAATGACAATTGTTAATGTCACTAATTAACATTCGCCTTTAGTGCAGCAACTGTAAGTGGATCTGAAGCCTTTATATTAGATTTCTCTAGAACTATGTAGGGTTAAAAAGAAGGAGTATTTTGTATTTAACATATTCTCTTTCATTCCCAGATCCTGAAATCCTTTACCAATAGATAGCCAGTTCTCAATGCTACCCCTGTGGGGAATGTGGCAAGTGCCACACTCCCGTTCCCCAGCTGGAAAGCCTGGGCCACAGAAAGATTCTAAGCCCTGCAGTGGGGAATGGAAACCAAGACTCTCACCCTCTTGTTCACTGCTCTGGCTTTGGACTAAAGAGAAAAGTGTTGGAAAGCAAAACTGGAGATTAAACCAACTGTGGATCTGGTATACCTGTGTTATAGAAAAGCAAAATGCTTTTGTATGTGAAAATGTTAATTTATTTGCTTAAATAGATAATACATATACATGGTTCTTCAAAAGGTACAAAAGAATAGAAACTTAAGTCTTTCCGTAACCTTTGTCTCTACATACACCATTCCCTATCCTGGAGAGAACCAGTGACCAGGTTCTTAAGAGCTATTCTATGCATTTATGAACATATACATAAAATATTTTTCCTTTCTCGCATTTGACATGTAAACTATTGTGTACATAAAATGAATATGAAATGAACAGGCAATTAATGTTGTGAGGCTCTAAGAACCCCAAGGTTGTGACCAGGTCCTGGACAGAATGCCCAGCACCCTCCAGTGGATTGGCGAGCTTTCTGTGCCCTGTTTTGGAGAAAGCTATGTGTAATTCCATAGACAGCTGTATGAGGTCCTCTGAGCGTGTTAAAGATAACTGTCCCTAAATGTGGCGAGGTGGGGTCCCACAATGATTTTTCCACATAAAACATGGAAAGTTAGTCAGAGTTCAAAAATAAGAGGGCAGGGGCATCCCATCCCAGAGTCTTCTCCTTCTCGTATGGTCTCCCCTTCGCATAGGCATTGAGAGCCCCTTGATGTGGTGCTTCCCATACAGATTTTAGAGCTAACATTTTGAGTGCTTATTGTGTGTCAGGCTCTTATAAAGTGATAAGCACTTTTTATGTTGCTTTGCTTAATCCTCATCACTTTATTATCTCCACTGTACCTCTGAGGAAATGGAGGCTTAACTAATAAACGACAGAGCTAGGGAAACTTGACTTTGAGCCTGTGTTCTACCTTCATACTTACTCCCATGAGGCTCTTACCTCTGTCTGTTACTTTCAGAATCACATCCAAACTCCTCAGCCTGGAACTGAAGCCCCTCTGCACTCTGTACCAATTTCTTTCCTAGGTTTATCTCCTTGCTCTTTGTCATACATTGGATGCTTGAGTCACAACAGATCACTCGCTGATACTGGTCCTAGCTTTCTTCCATGCCTTTGCACAGGCTGTTTGTTCCACATGGAATCTTCTCTCCCCTCTGCTTGGTAAACTGCCAAAATGATTTTTCAAAACCTCAGACTGACTGTGTTACTTCACTGTTTAAAGCCTCTCTGAATTTCCTCAGCACCTGATGTGAACAAGACCAAGTTTCTTAACTTAAAACAGAGGATCTTCCCAGTCTGGGTCCTACTGACTTCCAGGCTCACCTTTCCTACTCTCACTTCCTACTTAACGTTCCATACCCGTGATCTTACAGTTCCCCAAACATTTTGGCACGTTCCAGGCCTTTGCATATGCTGTTCCTTATTCCTAGAACACTCTTCCCACCTTCTCCTTCACTTGGCTAATTCCTACTTGTCCTTCTGATCATTGCTTGGGCCACATCTTCTCAGCGGTGCTTTCCCTTACTTTCCAGGATATCCATCTCCTCCCCTCCCCCAGGACATATGTTTTAAAATATCTTTTTTCTATACTATGAATTCCTCAAGGTCAGTGACCAAATTAATTAATACCAGGGTCCCCAGAGCCTCACACAGGGCTGGGCACCCAGGCCATCTCAGGAAATAAGTGATGAATGAAAGAATCGGTAAATGGATGCATGGAAGAGCTAGAATTTTTGAGTCCCTGAATGGGGCCTACGTACTCATCTGACCTTAGACCCTTCCTTTTTTGCCAGCTGCTGCCTGATAGTCTTGGAATTACTTCTATTATGTGGAACCTCTTTGCTGCAATGTGACCTTGTTTATGTGAGTCTACCTCTTTGAGACTCAGTTTCCTCAAATGTAATATGAGAAGGTAGGAGTACATGATCCCTACTGGCCCTTCCAGATCAAATGTTATGTGAATGCATGCTGCTTGCAAAGGAGAAGGAGTTTTCCAAGTGCTGTGTGCTTGCCTGTGGGGAGAGCACCAATGGTGCTGTTGGTTGCAAGAGATTTTCATTAACTTTCTAACTTGGAGGTCAGCAAACTATGGCCCATTGGCCAAATCCCTCTCACTGTCTGTTTTTGTATGGCCCACAAGATAGCAATGTTTTTTACATTTTTGAATGATTGGGGGGGGTGGGCATCAAAAGAATAATACATCATGACATGTAAAAATTACACAAGATTCAAATTTCAGCATCCAAAAATTAAGTTGTATTGGAATGCAACTAAGTTCGTTTGTTTGCGCATTGTCTGTGCTGCTTTTGCACTACGACAGCAGTAGTTGTATGGCCCTGAAATCTTAAAATATTTACCATCTGGCCCTTTATAGAAAACATTTGCCAACCCTTGTTCTGACTTAAGAAGCCTCAATGGCTTCCCACTATGTATAATAGCACTGTCCAATAGAAATATAATGTGAGCCACACATGTAATTTTAATTTTCTAGTAGCCATGTTAAAAAGTAAAGTAACTTTAAAAAGTTATTGTAAGGGTGGCCGGTTAGCTCAGTTGGTTAAAGTGCGGTGCTCTTAACAACAAGGTTGCTGGTTTGATCCCACATGGGCCAGTGTGAGCTGCACCCTCCACAACTAGATTGAAACAACTACTTGACTGGGAGCTGATGGGTCCTGGAAAAACACACTTGGAAAAAAAAAAGTTATTTTAAAAAGTAAGACTAATAATATATTTTATTTATTTCAATATTTCAAAAATACTATCATTTCAACATGTAATCAATATAAAAATTATTAATTTTACATTCTTTTGTTCATACTAAGTCTTCAGAATCTGGTGTGTATTTTATACTTAAGTACACCTCAATTTGGATTAGCCACACTTTACGTGCTCAGTAGCCACATATGGCTAATGGCTACTATATTTGACAGCTCAGAGCTGTAAGATCAAGTCAAACTCATTGACATGAAATTCTAGGTCCTTTGTTATTTGGCCTTAGCTTCATCCCTAACTGCTTCCTTAATTACCAGCCAGACGGATCCATTCTCTGCCCCTTAAAGTAGATACAGTACTTTTTCCATCTCTACTTTTTTCTCTTCCCTCCCTTCTTCCCTCCCTTCCTTTCATTCATTCCAGCTTTTTTCAGGTGTAATTCACATTCCATACAACTCACCATTTAAAATATACAATCAATGGTTTTTAGTATATTCAGAGTTGAGCATCACCACAAACAATTTTAGAATATTTCATCACCCTCAAAAGAAACCTCATACACTTCAGCAGTCACCCTCATCCCCTACATCCTCCCCCAGCCCTAGGCAACAATTAATCTATTTTGTCCTATGAATTTGCCTATGCTTGACATTTCATATAAATGGAAGCATATAAATATGGTCTTTTGTCACTGGCTTCTTTCACTTAGTATAATGTGTTCCAGGTTCATTCATTTTGTAGCATGTACTAGTTCTTCATTCTTTTTTATTGCTGAATAATATTCCATTGCTCCTTCCTTTCTGGTATGCTCTCTTCCTCCAATAACTTTCACTCAAGAGACTGAACCCCAAGGCTCCAGTAAAAACATAAGAAGGAAAAGAAAAATCTTCCCTTTCTAGTCCACATTGTTTAAAATCAAACATAGGATCTGTTCAGATTTCTAAAGGAAAAAAGAAGATAAAGACTTTGTGTGAAATCGTTACATGACATTACAAACAATGTAATTAGTAACAAAATAGATCTTTTTTTTTTTTAACCAAAAAACCCCACAGCATGGTCCAAAGGGGAAACTTCAGATCAAATTGTTGGTGACTGTAGAATAGTGTATTTGGTGAGCCCATGTGGTGCATCAATAAACTGAACATGACAACCCAGGCGCAGCTAAGAGACCCCACAGTACAGGTCATAAGATGTCTGACCTCAGTTCCAGCTTCCCACCATCAGACACTCTTGCTGAGCTGACTAGTCTGTTGACAGCTCCATGGGCAATGATCCCCACACGCCAGTACTTTCACAGCAAGGCAAAAACAAACCACAAACACCTACTAAACTCCAACCCTTGTTCCTTCAGCTCCTGGGATTATGCGCCAGGTGATTCTGACTCCTCCAAGACCCCACCCACATTTCCTGCTTCCCTTTCTTCTGGTTTAACCCCATGTTCTGCCATAGCTCCATTTTTTCTTCTCCTTTTCTGATTCTTCCTTTCTTATTGTTCCTCTTTAACTCTTCCCTTTCCTCCTCACTCTTCCTCCTTTTTCAGTCTCTTCTCCTTTTATCTCTCTCCTATTCTCAAACTCTATCCTTCTTTTCCACAGCTTGGATGCTTCCTCCTTCCCTACTCTCCCCCCTCCCCCATTACTTTTCCTCTTCTCTTGTCTTTTCTTTCAGAATGTCCTACGTATGCAGGTGGAGCTGGAAAGGCCCTTAGTCCCATCTCACATTAGACAGCCAAAGAATCTAGGAGTCAGATCCGAGATTGACATTTGGCTCCATCACTTAATAGCTGTGGAACTATGAGCAAATGATTCAACCTTCCTCATAGGATTAAAAATATATAAAGCAGCATACAGAGTGCTCTCAATAATCACTCCTCATCCTTTGCAGCTCCGCACTGGAGAGTAGGTGACCCTTCTCCGTTGGACCCAGAACCACCAGTCACCTCTGTGATCTTTCCTTCACACCTTCTCATTTTGGTTCTTCCCCAACCCCACACACATTCTTTCTCTCTACTTTTGGAGACCACCCTTTTGCTGTCTCCCCATCCTTGCTCTCTTCCTACTCTTTCTATAGCTCTGTTACTCTTCCCTTGTCCTCCCACTTTCCCAACTCTTTTCCAGGCCCCTCCTCAAGCCAGAGCTTTACTGTGCAGGCACCAGTGGCACCCTGCGCCACTTTAAGTCACGTGGCTCCTCAGGGCCCAGAGTCCTCCCAGCAACAGAAATACCCAGCTTACCTGAATGCCTTCTGATTGGCTAGTCCTCTCAGCCAATGATTTCCTAGTTTTGCTGCCCCCTGGTGCACAAGTGCACCGCAGTCACATGGTTCAATCTTTTGAGGCCTAGGATGATCAGTACTTTCTGATGGGGCCCGAGCTCAGCTGGAGTTTTAAAATTTCTCTTCTTCCACTTCCTCGTCCTCTTTAAGTTTTCCATGTTATCCAAGTTATGCCATGTTAAAGAAATTTTAGCAAGTACAAAAAAGTGAAAACTGGCAATTTCTTTTGAAGCTATACTGCCCTTCCCTTATCCTAGTGTCTAGGAGGGAGTATGAACTTATGTGCATTATTGTTAAAACATTGGGATCCTCCTGTAAAAATAGAAGTAGTGATAATAATAGGTAAATTTATTAGCCTTTTCTATGTGCACTGTGTTAAGTGCTATGTACATTTAGTGCTGGTACTATCATTATTCCCAATCACAGATGGGTAACTGGCCTTACAAAGGTTAAGAAGTTTATCCTAGATCTAGCAGATAGTAAATAAGTGGTACAACGTGGATTTGAACCTGAGTCTGACTCCAGAGACAGTGTACAGCCTCTTTCTTGTACAAGATGGTTTTTCCATGCAGTGTCTATTTTCCCTCTGCTTTGGAAACAGTTTCCCTAGACGTTAACACTTCTATTATTTTATTGCCTCTGTGCAACATCCCCTTTTGGTGGATATCTACGAGATGGAAATGCCACGTGAAGACTGGGTTAACTAGTTTGGAAATAGGCCTCTCAGATCTGACTGAGAGCCATCCATCCATCCTTACCAAGGGCTGGACCACAAAGGGGCTGCCCCTGAGGATGAGAGGTTCCCCCTGGGAATTAGTGACCCTGTAGCCAACAGCTACGAATGTCTAATAATAACAGTGACCATCTGTAAGACATGGGCTAGATGCCAGGCAGTTTATAGACATTATTTCAACCAGACCTTACAATAACTCTACAAGGTGAGTGAAATGATCAGCCCAAAGCCAATGCTTTGATCAGCCCAAAGGTTCAAACCCAGTCCTGATGCTAGAAGCTGTGATTTACATTTTGCCCTTTGCTTTTCTGTAAAAATGTAACGGTCACTAAGAGGGAGCCTCTGCTATGTGCCAGGTACTCTGCTCAGTTTCTTACATATATTATTATTTCATCGAGTCTTCACAATAATTCTTTCAGAAAGCTATGTTGATTTCCCTTTTACAGATGAACAAGCTGAGGTTCAGAAAAGTAATCTTACTCAAGATTACATAGCCTGTAAGTAAGAGGGGAAACAACATTCACACCTTGATTGATTGATCCGAAGCTCATGCCTTGTCAGCTGCACCATGCCAGGGGGCAAAGTTTTGATATAGATTGAGGGTGTGAATTAGAGCTGGCTTCAGGCTGTGCAGGCAGGCACTGATTTAAAGAACAGGTAAGAGCTGAGAGCTGTCTGAAATTCTTCAGGACCACAGGCTCTTCTTCTGACATTCTATGGAGTAAACCTGAGTAAGGCCCTGAGAAGACACAGCTATTCCTCTTTCTGTGACGGGGGGTGGGGGGGGTGGGGGGGTGGGGGGGCTGTCACAAAGTAACTCTGTGAGGTTTCCATTATTGTGCTTTGGTCCCCACATCCTGTGCATCTGGGCTTTCTTGATTTTATTTAAAAGAAAAATGCCCCATGCCACAGACTCGCAGGGGTGGAAATGACTTTGAAGGAGAGTTATCAATACAGCCTTCCATTTGATATCTCTGTGCCCCAGTTTCTCCCTCTGTCTCTCAGGATTTCACAAGGTCTTGGATAAAACAGGTAAAATAATGGAAGTGGTAGCATAAGAACTGGAATCAGCAATTCTTAGAGTATTGTCTGGAGATCCCTGAGGGTTCCCAAGATCCTTTCAGAGGTTTGCAAGGTCAAACTACTTTCATAATAAAACTAAGGTGTTATTTACTCTAAGGTCTTTTTCACTATCATTCTCTTACAAGTGGATGGTGGACTTTTCCAGAAGCTACAGAATAGGAATCTTCTGGAAAAGCTTCATTCATTTCACTCATTCAGATTGTTGCATTCATTGTAACAGATAAGTGAAGAAGCAACTGCGAGAATCATGTCATCTGTGAAGCCAGAAATTAGATACACTTGCAGAAATGCAAAACGACCCTACTCCACTAACTAATTTTTTGAAAGTAATTTTTCATAAAAATGCTATTTATGTCATATGTAATAGGTTTACTTTAAAAAATGAATTAGCTATCTTTAAAAGTTGTCAGTTTTAATTTCTAATATGGTAAATAGACCTCAATACCTTTCGTGGGTGTAAAAGGGTCCCGAGGCCAAAAAGTTTGAGAACTGCTGTTTTAGATGATCATTAGCAGCACTTCAGGAGTCTATTAGTCCTAATTGTGAGTGGTGCAACAGAGTTTCTAGAATCACAGTCTGGACTAACTGGAATTTCTAGTAAGAAGAGCCAGTAACAGCTTGGTTCTCTCCTTCCAACAGGACCCAGAGACAACAACATAAAAATCTGAACTGGAGTTGGACTGGGCCCTATGATATAACTTATAGCAAAGAGTAAATACCTTTGTTGAAACAACTTAAGGGATGGGATTTTGGGGGTAGTTTTTTCAACTCTATTGAAGTATAACTGAAGTACACTAACTTGCATATATTTAAAGTGTACAATTTTGGTCAGTTTTGACATATGTATACACCTGTGAAACCATCACCACAATCAAGATTACAAACATTTCCATCACCCCAAAAAGTTCCTTTGTGCCCCTTTGTAATTCATCCTTCCGCTCTACCCCGTCCCCAGACAACCACTGATATCCTTCCCATCACTTGAGATTTGTTCTCATTTTCTATAATTTTATATACATGGATTTAGTACTTTTTATAAAGTTATATACAGTTAGTACTTTTTCTTTTTTTTTTTTGCCCGGCTTCTTTCACTCTGCAGAGTGATTTTGACATTTGTACATGTTATTGTGTTGGGGATGAGATTTAAACTCTAGTTCTGCCAACTGCATGACTTTGGAGAAATTACTTAACCTTTCTGTTCTTCAGAAAGGAAACAATAAAAAATTCCTATCTTGGATAGTTGTGAAGATAAAATGAGTTAATATAAGTAAATAAAACACTTCAGTTCCTGGTACTTACTGGTGCTTGATAAATAGTAGTTATTTTTGAATATATGTTTGAGGTAGGAATTAAGGAGGGTAACTAGTACAGCCTGGGGATAGGGAAGAGTCTTGTTTAGACGAATTTGATTCATAGCTCAGGTTTAACTATTTGTGAAACATTTCTCACTTGCACACCCCAAACCTCCACACATGCCAACCTAACCAGGAAATTTTTCTTTAGTAAGGGCTGGGGACATGGAAATTTGTAGCTTTGAAAGTCCTGCCAAGTTGGAGTTACCCTGTTGGAAAAAAAAAAAATAACCCAGTAAGCTGTTTTGAAAATGGAAAAGGTGTATTCCTTCTTCATCCTCTTGACTCCAACCAACTGGCCAGGCTTCCTCAAACTTGGAATGAGAACCCCTTGTCTGGGAATGGGGCAGACTTCAGAAGATTCTTGGCCAGAGGAGATTGAGGTTTTCTGTGTGACTCGTTGCAGCTGAGCCTGGGTTGGGACAGAAGTGGTCAAGCTGAGTTTCTCAGAGAATCTGAACAGGATCCCCCACTTCTCGGCCTTTCTAAGTGCCAAGGGCCATGGGGACCTGTTACAATCATGTTGTGTTTGCTATTGGCAACTGAAGCATCTTGTCTCCTCATGCTGCTGGGAGGTAACTGCTTTTTCCTAAGCCTGAAGACACAGTCTGAGAGAAAAAAAAACAAAGAGGACATGAGAGAAGAAGAAAGGAGGGAGGGTGAGAGGGCTGAATTGATCGCAGCCTGTTCAGGTCTAGCTGGAAAACACAATGAGGTGAAAAGCCTTCTTGGTTGGTGTGCTTTTCTTCATTTTCTTTTCCCAGGGTTTGAAGTGGGGAGGGAGAGATGGGAAAAAAGAAAGGAAGAGGTGAAGGATTGGCAAGTCCTGAGCAGAAGCAGCACGAAGCCTTCAGGGTTGGGGAGGGGAAAGGAATTTGGTGATTCTGGGATCTTCTTGGGTCACTCCCTTAGTGGCCAATCCCTTCCTTCCTAGGAGTGATGCTGCCAGAAGTATATTCTGAATGAAGAAAAGCCCAGTAGCTGAAGACTGCCCATCCCTGTCCTAGGAAAAAATACCATATAATTTTTCCTCCAGTTAGGGTTAGGGTGGGTGTTGATGTCAGCTTTATTTTTTTCCAGTATAGAGTTTTTGTAAACTTTTATTGAGTTCTTACTTTGTACCAAGCAGTGGCCTAAGTGCTTTATAGGCACTATCTCAATTCATCCTTGCAACAACCTTGTGATAGGTGGATTCTTTATTATGCCCATTTTGCAGATAAAGTTATAGAGACTTAGAAAGGTCAAGTAAAGAACCTAAGTTCATAAAACTAGTAAGAGGCAGAACCAGGCTTCATCCCCAGGTCTGTCTGGCCTCTGAGCCTGCATTCTTAAGTACTGCACTATGTGTATTTTTAGATATTGCCTCGTAAATAGCTCACACTTTACTATTACTCAGAGGAAAGGAGGGTTGGAGCTAGGAAGAAGGGAGGTAGATTGTCATGTGGGTGAGCAACTACAATACAATGTTCTATGGGCCATATTAGCACGTTGAAATAAATGCTTCTGGAGGCCGAAGAAGAGAATACTTATTTCTATAGGCCTGGGGTGATGGAGTTAAGAAAGTCTTTTTACTTTCTACTTGGGGGAAAAAATGTGGCAGGGGTGGCCGGTTAGCTCAGTTGGTTAGAGCGTGGTGCTGGTAGTACCAAGGTTGCTGGTTCGATCCCCGCACGGGCTCCTGTGAGCTGCGCCCTCCTTAAAAAAAGAAAGAAAGAAAAAATGTGGCTTTTTATTTTTATTTTATTTGAGAATTTTTATGAGTTTATTTGAGCCAAAACTGATGACAATTAGGAAGCAAGATCTCAAATGCTTCTAATGTGTGACTTTTTTTTTTAAAGGTTAAACGCTCAAGCTGCAGAGCTATATTGCCTGGCATCAAACCCAGATCTGCCACTTACTAGTGCTGTGACCTTGGTCATGTTCCTTGCCCTCTCAGAGATTCAAGTTCCTCATCTATAAAGTGAGGGTACATTCATTCAACAAATGTTTACTGAGAGCTATTTTGTGTCAGGCAACAGAGATAGGTTGGTGAACAAGACAGACGAGAACTCTGTACTCACAGAGCTTACATTCCAGTGGGGATAATATTGTAACTGTCTCATGAGGCTGATGTGTCTAGGACATCCTAGCTCTTCACCTCTATCCTTTCTTACCTCAACTCAAGCTCCATTTCCAGAGAAGTCTGCCCTGATATGCTTGACCAGGTCAGTTTCCATAGGGCCATGGACCTATCCTTTATAGCACTTAGCATCGTTGGAAGTTGTTTGGTTCTTTGACTGAAGTCTGTAAACTCCTGGAAGGCAGGTATGATGTCTGATTTGTTGTTTTATTTTGTTTTAAGTTCACCAGTGACTGGTTCGTAAGCAGGCTTTCCTTAAATATTTGTTGAATGAATAAAGGAAAGGAACTAATGCAACCAGAGGACTTGGTGTGGCTTTGGCACAGTCAGCACTCAGGGAATGTTATCGTCTAGTATTACTTGACGTTTTTGCTTCCTGATTTGAAAACTGACATCAGCCCCATCTATACCTACCTTGATATCTAGTACTGTGTAATGAGCTCTGCTGGTTGACACTTCATTGTCATTGTCATTGCCTCTTTCTACCTTGTTGGTAGGCCCTGGATGTTGTATGATTGTTTACTCTTCCCTCCAGACCAATAAATGACACAACTGAGATTTGAATCTAAGCAGTAGGCTCCACAGCCTGAGCTTTCAACTTTTTAAAAAAAGTAATATATTGGTAAATATTTGCAAGTCATATACTTGATAAGGAGTTAACCTCTAAAATATATAAAGAACTTCTACAACTCAGCAACAACAAAAAGCAAACAACCCAGTTAAAAACTGGGCAAAGGCTTTTCTCCAAAGAAGATACACAAATGACCAATAAGATGCTCATGAAAGATTTTCAACATCACTAACAGTTAGGGAAAAGCCAATCAAAACCACAGTGGGACAGTACTTCACAACCATTAGGATGGCTACTATATTAAAACCCCCTCAAAAACCAAAACCCCAAAATAACAAGTGTTGGTGTGATGTGGAGAAATTGGAACCCTTGTGCACTGTTGGTGGGAATGTAATATGGTACAGCCACGGTGGAAAACAGTATGGAAGTTCCTCAAAAAATAAAAAATGGATTTACCAGTTGATCCAGAAAACCCACCTCTGGGTAAATACCCAAAAGAATTGAAAGCAGGGTCTCAAAGAGATATTTGTACACTCACGTTTATAGCAGCATTATTTGCGATAGCCAAAAGATGGAACACCCCAAGTGTTCATTGGCAGGTGAATGGATAAATAAAATGTAGTATATACATACAAGGGAATATTATTTAGCTTTAAAAAGGAAGGGGATTGGGACATATGCTACATCATGGATGAACCCTGAGGACATTATCTCAGTGAACTAAGACACAGAAGGACAAATACTGTATGACTCCACTTATATGAGGTATCTAGAGTAGTCAAATTCATAGAGACAGAAAGGATGATGGTTGCCAGGGGCTGGGAGAAAGAAGAATGGGGAGTTTCTGACAGAAGAAGAAAGAAGAAGAGAGGAAAGAAAGAAGAAAGAAGAAAGAAGAAAGAAGAAAGAAGAAAGAAGAATGGGTACAGAGTTTCAGCTTTGCAGGAGGAAGAGAGTTCGGTGGATGCAGAGTGGTATGCTACCACAACATTGTGATTGTACTTAATACCACTGAACTGTACATTTGAAAATGGTTAAGATGGTACATTGTATGCCACGTGTATTCTTTGACAATTTTTAAAAGTTAATGATCAACAAATTTTTTTCTGTTCAAAAACACTCATATATTGATATGGGAATTATATTTCAATATAGCTGATGTATGAGTATACACGTGTATGTTTACATATATGTATATGTGTACAAATACATGCATGTAAAGTTACATATTAAAAATAAAAGCGAAAGGAGTTTCTTAACCTCATCATCCCAGGTCTGCAGGCTCACTAGTGAAAGCAATGTCATTCATCTTGCTAGCGACTCGTGTACAGGTGGGGATGCGATGAGATTCTGGCGAATGGGACATGAAAGTAAGTCTGCTAAGTGGGGAGGAGGCTTCTGAGAAAGGTCTTTTCACTGATAAAGAGACACACAGGAATATGGGGCTTGTCTTCTGCTAGGTCTTTTTTTATTTTAATTGGGGAACAGTGTGTTTTTCCAGGACCCATCAGCTCCAAGTCAAGTCATTGTTTTCGATCTAGTTGTCGAGGGTGCAGCTCACTGGCCCAGGTGGGAATCAAACTTATGACATTGGTGTTATGAGCCCTGCACTCTAACCAACTGAGCCAACCCGCCGCCCTCTGCTAGGTCTTATCTTGTCCACATTGAGATACCTATAACTGCAGCAGAAATCTTAGATCCGTGAAGGACGTTAATGGAAACTAATACTGACATGCTGAGGATGTCAGAACTGGAAAAACACTTCGTCCAAAATGACTACGCAATAATGACATCACTGAATTCTGAATTAAACAACGCTGTGGGCCTCCTTCCTCCAGACTTCTTACTAAATGAGATTATAAATGTTTATTGTTCAAGCCATTTTGAATTGGGTTTTCTGTACCTCGTGGCCAAAGATCTCCTCACAGATAAAGAATAGCATCAAATCAGGGCTGGGATGCTCTGGCCCCCTGCATGCTTTTTCTATGTGCAACCTTCCCCAAGTCAGAATAAATTACATTTTCCTCTCCCAAGGAAACACTGTGGCTTTGACAGCAAAAAGTCTACAGGATTCGCCTTGTGAGGCTGGGAGTTGGTGGCAGCTCTGGAGGTGCACTTCTCAGATCTCCCTTCAAGGAAGAACTTGCCACGTGGCTGCCCTTTAGAACTGAGCCCATGTTCTTCATAGGCAGCATAGTGGAGGTACCAGGACGTGGCCATTTCTGCTAGCACAGGACTCCTCCAACCAGCAGTCTTTCCTCCAGGGCCTTTTCCTACCCAATTCTGCTGCCTTTTTTTGTCTTTCCCAGGTATCACCACCCCTCATCCCACTTACCCTAAACTGCTTGCACACTTTCCTCTGTCTCAGTGTCTGCTTCCCAGAGGACCGAACTAACATAGAGTTCAAGACCAGTAATGACTCCTTTTGAGGTATCTGTCCAACCTGGTCTGAAAATAGGCCTACTTTCTCCTTCTTGTCGTTCTAGATCTTTCCCAACATATTCCTAATATCTTGAATAACAGATCAGCCGACATAGTTATTTAGCAATTGTTAAGTGTCTATTAATGCTAGACCTGTATTGGAGACCTTTTGTTCCTTATTTCATTTAGTCCTCCAGGAAGTCCTGTGAGATGTGTGGATGCATCCTTATTAAACTGATGAGAAAACCGAGTCTTGAAATGTTAGGTGATGTATCTAAGGTCACATCATCAGAGAGTGGCAAATTTCATTTTGTTCAGGTCTGGTTGTCACCCCCTCAGAGAGCCCTGCCTTCCTGTCTAAGACACTTCCCCTACCTCCATTAGTCTCTATTCCTCTGCCCCACTTTACTACCCTCTGAAATTACAGTTTTATGTGTTTATTGTCTTTCTCTGTCTCTGAAAGGGAACCTTTCCTGGGCAGCGGCCATGTCTTATTTACTGCTGTATCCCCAGAATCTAAAGGAAACTAAGCTCATCTTTAAGGCATGTTTATATTTATGGTTTTCAATAATAGCATACCACATTTGAATAACACTACATTTTACGAAGTGTTTCTGCTGTCATTTCATTTGACTGACACTGTGACGCCTTCTTCAAGGTCTTGTATTTGCTGGTCCTTCGTCCTTCTTCTGTGTCACTTCATTAAGGAGGCCGGCTCTTATCTCACAGCCCAGGTTAGGAACCTGTGTTATAATATATACTCTCCTCACACTTTGTAAGTTGCTTGTAGTACAATGGTAGTTAAATAATTATGTAATTATTTTATGACTGTTGTATATATATATATATATATATATCTATATATATATATAGATATATATAGATAGATATAGATAGATATTTGACAATTAAGTTCGTGAGCTGTGTTACAATGGTGTTGCTAATATATTTTTTGATATCAGAGGGATTATTCATTATGAATTTGTACCAACTGCACAAATAACCAAGTTTACTATTTGGAAGCGCTGAAAAGACTGTGTGAAAAAGTTAAATTACCTGAACTTTTCACCAACAATTCATGGCTCTTGCATCACGACAAAACATGGCACTGTCTGTGAAGGAGTTTTTAGCCAGTAAACAAATAACTGTATTGGAACACCCTCCCTACTCACCTGATCTGGCCCCCAGTGACTTGTTTCTTAATCTGAAGATAAAGGAAATATGGAAAGGAAGACATTTTGGTGACATTCAGGACATCAAGGGTAATATGACGACAGCTCTGATGGCCATTCCAGAAAAAGAGTTACAAAATTGCTTTGAAGGGTGGACTAGGCACTGGCATCAGTGCATAGCTTCCCAAGGGAAGTACTTCAAAGGTGACTATAGTGATATTCAGCTATGAGGTATGTAGCACTTTTTCTTGGATGAGTTTGTGAACTTACTTGTCAGACCTTGTATGTACATATATAAAATGAATTATTTCTACTTAATAGATGAGGAAATCAAAACTCTATGTTCTAAGTCACTGGCTGGAAAACTTTTTTGTTTGTTACCCACAGTAAGAAATGTACTCTTGGGCGGTCGGTTGGCTCGATGGGTAGAGTGCAGTACTGTAACCCCAAGGTCACTGATTCAATTCCCACATGGGCCAGTGAGACACAATGGCTTGAGCGTGGAGCTGAGCCACCAGTGAGCTGCCGGTTAGCTCAGTGGTTAGAACACAGTGCTCCTAACATCAAGGTTCGATTCCTACATGGGCCAGTGAGCTGCGCACTCCACAACTAGATTAAAAACAATGACTTGACATGGAGCTGAGTGTCCTAGAAAAACACACTGTTTTCCCCAATAAGAAAAAGAAAAAGAGGGCCGGCCTGGTGGCTCAGGCGGTTAGAGCTCCATGCTCCTGACTCCGAAGGCTGCCGGTTCGATTCCCACATGGGCCAGTGGGCTCTCAAAAAAAAAAAAAAAAAAAAAAAGAAAAAAAAAGAAAAAGAAATGTGTCGTTCATCATGACCCCAAGAAATACACATCCACATGTGATAGTGCTTATACTTCTTATGGACTACAGACTGATATTTTCTATTCTATTCAACTTGACTTTATTAAAAAATGTTTAGTTCTAATCCACATCATTGATTTCATGACCAACTAATATCTGAACAATCTTGGCCTAAGGGACTTGCCCAAGGTCACCTAACTAGTACAGTGGTAGAATAAGGAGAATAACCCAGTATTCTCCTACCTACTATACTCTGGTGGGTTTCTTGCTCCAAGACAAAACTAGCACAAAAGACTTGTGTCAGTTTGATAATCAAAGAACAAATTTGTTCTTCTACTTTTCAGCCACAATTAAGGCAATGCTAGTCTCACCATCTGTAGGCATTTCAGTTTGGTTTGTCCAGACACCTCAGCTCTCTGCAATGCAGCTGTCCAGAAGGTTCTTCCTAGAAGTTCTGAAGGGACAGATTTAGCCCTTCTGGGTAGCACACCCAGACTTGCTGGAATTCTCATCCGAATTACACTGAACATGAACATATGGACAAAGGCACATGGCATATTAAATGATTTACTGGGGTCAAAGATCAAGTCAATGGCAGGCCTAAAGTTAACCTGCCACATATCTGAGTCTGCTAGGTTAAGACACCAGGAAGCCTCGGCTAGGCAGGGCCATCAGCCTGGACCTGGTCAGCCGTCAGCCTCTTAATCTACAAGGGCACCTTCTTTTCCTACCAGAGAAGGTTTGACTTGAACTCCTGGGAGATCTATCTTCTTGGAATCTAGATTTCTCTGCTTCAGAGTCTAATTTAGCTGGTGGGACGCAGAAGCCTAGAGAAAGCTGAAACTTGTTTATTTGTTCTTTTATTCCTGGATTTATAATTTGACCTAATATACTGTATGTCTGTATATGTGTTGATCTCAAAAAAATGTTTGCGCTTGCCGGCTTCTCAGGCCATGTTGGCAGGCAGCTGTTAAAGCCATCAGCGATGTTTGCTTCCAGTTACAAAAGAAAACATTCTCTATTTGGGGCTATGTTGTTGTTTTTTTTCTTTCCTGATTTAAAAGGGGAAATATGTTTCCCAGTAGAGTTGTGGGGCTGCCCCCATCCCCTTCTATGGCTAAGAATGGCTAAGAAAACTTTTTGGCACACCTGGTTCATCATCTTTCTAATATTCATATTCTTTTTCTCTCCCTGTGGAAGTGTTCTTAGGGGATTTGGTTTGAAATTATTTGAGCAACTGGGCAGGTTTCTCTCCATTCCCTGGGGATACCAGTTTATGGTTCAACATCTCTCTCAAACTCTGGAGTGTTTTTAGCTAAGAAAGAATCAGGTTGTTTCCCATTATCAGGTGCACCGATGAAATAACTGCTGATGGGACCAAGAAAACATGAGTAATTCTAACCTCTGCCCAGAACCTTTGAAGGAATGCATAAACCCTGACTTTGCTTTCGTTCTTTGGAGAGACCATCTGGGGAAAACTTCATTTCCCAAAATATATATGAAATTGAGAGTTCCTCTGGCTGGGAAGTAGGAAAAAACAGATGGCAAATGTGGGGTTCGCATATGCAAATACTTGTTCCAGAGAAAATGATTTAAAACATGATAAGCACACTCTTGAAGGACTGACCTGTACCCAGGTGAAGAGCACAGAGGGAGTTGGAGGTGGAGAGGGGTTAGGAACAGAGAAGCCAGACAATAGCTGGGAAACAGGACACAAGGCAGTAAGACTTGCTGGAGGTTGGAGGTGCCTTTGGAAGTGTCAGACCAAAGTTCAGTAACCAGTTGGATGCAAGAGAGGCAGGAAGGTTTGAAAATGAGGAATGGAAGCCTGTAGGGAAAATGAGGCTGCCGAAATGAAAGAGGCTTGGAGTGGAAAAAAAAAGACTTGACAAATAGTACCTCAGAGGAATCCAGGGATGGTTAAAATCACTCAAAGAACAGCTCTGACTCAAAATTGAGGATGAGATCTGGGCCACTGCAAGAAAGGTGTGAATAACCCCACAATTTCTGACTAAAGGGGGAGTCAAGTTGTGACTGCTAATCACCGCGCTAACGTGCTAATCACCTGAATGAACCGCAGGACTCTAAGAAAAGACTTTGAAATTGTATCTTTCTTAAAATTTCAGGTTCCAATTGTTCATTCTTGGTATATGGGAAAGTATTTGACTTTTGTCTACTGACCTTCTAACATGGAATCTCTCTTTATTTATTTAGATTCCTTTTATTCCTTTCATCAGTTTTTTACGTGTAGATCCTGAACATGTTTTGTTAGATTTATACCTAAGTATTTGGGTTTTTAGTGCTATTTTAAGTATTTAAAATTTTTGGGGGGGCGGGGGGAGTGCTGTTGTAAATGGTATTGTTTTTTAAACTTCAAATCCCAATTGTTCATTGCTGGCCTTTAGGAAAGCATAAGAAATTAGACTTTTTATCCTCTTAACTGCCATTTTGAGCCTATACTGAAAGACACTCTTAGTGAGAGAAAGCTAGGGCAGGATGGGCCAGTAATCACAGCTGGCCCTCTCCCTGTCTTTCCCCCCTTCCCGACTCTGTAAATATTTGTTTATTTCATTTGACTGACTTGATGTTATGCTAAAGAACAGCCAGGGAGGAGGGGGTCCTGTTGAGAAATAAGGGAAATGTCTAAGTCTCAAGGTTAAGATCTTTGGAGGAGAGAGATTTGAACTCTTAGTGTTTGAGACAGAATGGTGAATGTGGGAAAATTAGTGGTAACAGCGTCATGAAAAGGGGAGAGGGGCTCACCAAATAATGTGGGTGAAGATGAAGGTATATTATGCCTGGAATTATGTGTAACAATTTACCCAAATAGTATATGAACTTTTTAGTTCAGAATAACTAGGGTATAATTAGGTCATTGCTGTGTTAATGTTTATGCTAATGTTTGTTGCAGAAAACAACCAGGCAGCATGAACAATCTCTGTGCAGCTGGGGGTTGTTGTTGACAGCAGGCTTGTTGGTTGTGAGAAAGTGGGGCTTTCAGTGGGAACTGGGTTGAGAAAAAATGAGAAGATTCTAGACTCGACCTTTTTATCCCCCAATATCTAGCAAGGTGCCTGGGAGGTAGTTCTCAATAAATGCATATTGAACAAATCTGGAAGCAACTCAGCAAAGCTGACCTTAGTGCCCAAATGTCCAAGGGAGGCAGCACAGAGATGAGTTTAAGAAACTGTTACCAACAGAATCGAGGGCAAAGGCTACGTCAAGATTCATGTGGCTTCCAGGGCTTTTTACTGGGACAACAAGGAGATATCAGTCTGGACAGAAAGGCTGTTGCTTACTCAGGGACTGAGGCAGCTGAGAGACATGCCTCTGCTTTGGGTTGCAGGTGAAATGTCTGTGGATTCATACCTTCTCTAAATCTGAAGAATGCTACTGAGCTGTCAGAGAATGAAATATGTAGCTGGGGAAATATGCTGGTGGGCAGGAAGACAGGGTAGTGATAGGATTACCCTTAGAATCTCTTTGAATCAGGATCACCTATGATTCCCTTAAGCTGTGATTAGAGTGGTGCCCTTTGCTGGAGGGACTCTTGTTTGTGGAGGATGACTGCAGGAGAACTCTTGAGAGCCAGGGCCAAGGCCTTGGAGCAGAAGGTCACCTAAGAGGTAAAAGTGCAGTGGGGAAACCATTTCTAAGAGGGTGGCTCTGAATCACGATTAATTAAGGTATAAGGGAAAAGATACCTTCCCACCAAAGGCCCAGCTTTCTTTCTGGGTCCCAATGAAATAATTTACACAGGTTCTCACCTGGAACATTTCCCAGAGAACTGGGATATCATGTACATTTCTTTCATGTTTCCTCAAGCACTAAAGAAGTTTCTGTATCCAGTGGTTACTGTATCCAAGAATACCACCATTTCCTTCTTAAGCCAGGACCTGAAAGTCAACAATATTACTTCAGAGAGGGACAAGTGTCCATTAACAGTTGAATATGGAGGGAGGTTTTATTATGTGAGGCCAAGAGCATGAGTTTTGCAATCAGTAGATCTGAGTTCAATTTTCAGTTCTGCCGTACACTAGCTTGGTTACAAATCACTTGACCTCTCTGAGTCTTTGAGAAATGAGGATGATAATGATAATATCCATTCTGTTGCCCTTCCATGCTATTGTTGTAAGCAAGAAAGTGTTATACATTAATTATGATTATCGTTGGGCAAAAGTAGTATAAGTGTTCCCTGAAAATTGTCCCAGGAAGGAGTCCATTTTGAAGGACTGACATGGGCCTACTGATACAGGCAGATCATGAAGCATTGGGGGAGTCAAACGGGTCAGTCAACAAATATTTACTTATTATCTACTGTATGTAAAACACTCTTGATGCAGAGGGGGGAAGTGGGGTTGGGGAGAGAGGTATTAGACATGGTGTCTGTCCTTTTACAGGCTACCTGGAGAAGACAAATATATGGTAGAATGTATGACCGATGCCAGGCACTATAGACATACTACAATACAGGTAGTGTAGACAAATGCCAAAGGAATAGTCTAGTCAGAGAGTGCTAAGGATTTTTGTGGGAGGGCTTTCAAGAGGACTAAAACATGAGTTTGCATTGATGGATGGGTGGCATTCAGATAGAGGACTTTTCCAGAAAGAGAGCAGATGGGAGCAAAGGCTCCAAGGCCAGGATTAAAAAGACATTCATGTCATCTCTCAGACACTCACTCCACACTCCACATTATGCTAACTTCTTTTACATGCTGTTGTCTGGTGTAACATATACATAATTATACAGCGGATTATGCTTTGTCATCCCTGTTTTACAGATGAGGAAACTAAGCCTCAGCAAGATTAAGTATTTTGCCTAAGAAATGGCAGAGCCAGGGTTCAAATCCCGATTGTCTGACTCCAAGTCCAAAGGTATTTACACAGTATGTGCTTCGTGTTTGAGATATTGCAAATAGGTCAATTTGGATGGAATGGAAAGTTTCATGCTGAGGCAATAGGGGGAGAGGTTGGGGAAAACCAGAATATTGAGTGCTAGGCAAAAGGGTTTGTATTGACCACGAAGCCTATGGGTGCAAAGGGAGTAAGGGAGTGAGCGACATAACTAAAGTTTGTCCAGGGATTTCCAAGTCTGTGGGGGCATAGGCCACAGTAACTAATAATTAGGCAGTTAAGGAGGGAGAAAGCTAGCCCCTTGTCATGTATTCCTGAATGATTCTCCTCTTGAACTTATTTTCTCAATTGTATTATTCCTGGGTACTCTTAAATAATTCTGCAATTTCTACCCCAGAGATAGCGTATTTCAGTAACGAGCAAAGTGAAAGAGATTCAGATTGGTCCTGGATCCTGTAGTGAAATACAGTGGTAAAAATGCTCACCCACGGACTATTTTAGTGTTCCTGAGTACCACTGAATCAAGCCTTCCAGTGAGAGGCTTCTACATTCTTTTCCTAAACTGAAGATTTTGATGTAGGTCAATGGTGACAGACAAATTGCTGGAGGGTTAACAGACAATGCCCACTCTTTACATTGTGTGTGGGAATTTCTCAACTGATTAAGTAGTAGTTTGCGTGAGGTCTCAAGTGTGTAGCTGCAGTAGCAATTCTTTTTTTCCTCCAAACCTTCTTTTTAACTGATTTTAAAATAGATGTTGATCTTCAAAGCTTTTTTAAAAAAGTACATGCGTTATGACCCAGCAATACCACTATTAGGAATTTATAAGCAAATTTAAATCCAAGTCAAGTATGTAAATACGGAGCACTCTTTATAATGCCAAAAAACTGGAAACACCTAAATTTCCATTAATAGGGAATTGGTTCAGTAAATTATGGTATATCTTATTCAATGGAATGCTATGCAGCCATTAAAATGATATTGTTGAAGAATATTTAATGGGCATAGAAAAATGTCAAGGTTACATCAAGCTACAGTTGAGGCCAATTTATAATTTTTTTAAATTTTAAAATTTATTTTAAGTGTGTTTTTCCAGGACCCATCAGCTCCAAGTCAAGTAGTTGTTTTCAATCTAGTTGTGGAGGGCGCAGGTCACAGTGGTCCTTGTGGGGTTCACACCAGCAACCTTGTTATTAAGAGCACCGCGCTCTAATTAACTGAGCTAACTGACTGCTCCCAATTTTTAATTTTTATAAGTATATAACCTCTTCATACCTATTAGGATAGCTATTATAAAAAAACCCAGAAAACAAGCGTTGGTTGGGATATGGAGAAATTGGAACCATTGTACATTGCCGATGGGAATATACAATGGTACAGCCACTGTGGAAAACAGTATAGTGGTTTCACAAAAAGCTAAACATAGAATTACCATTTGATCCAGCAATTCCACTTCTGGGTCTGTACACAAAGAACAGAAAGCAGGGACTCAAACTGGTATTTGTACAGCAGTGTCATCTCAGCATTCTTTACAATAGCCAAAAGGTGAAAACAACTTAAATGTCCACCAATGGATGAATGAATAACAAAATGTACTATGTACATACAATGGACTATTATTTAGTCTTGAAAAGGAACAAAATTCTGTTACATGATACAACATTAAGATATTTTACTAAATGAAATAAGTCACATCCAAATACTGATGATTCCACTTAGAATAGTCAAATGCAGAGAGACAGAAAGAAGAACAGAGGTTAAGTTACCAGGGGCTGGGGTAGGGATAATGGGGAGTTATCGTTTAATGGGTACAGAGTTTCAGTCTGGGAAGATGAAAAAGTTCTGAAGTTCTGGAGATGGATGGTGCTTGCACAACAATGTGA